>NW_016908540.1:1346780-1480499 GCF_001483705.2 Eufriesea mexicana | reverse complement strand
ACCAAAATATCATAATATAATAATAATATAATATATACCATAATAATTTAAAACTATACAAACTTCTCAATATTTAAACTCATAGTCGACATAACAGTATTCCTAAACTCCATTTAAATACTCAAAACATCTAATAATTCAAAACTATCATACCTCTTAACATATGTACCCATAAACAATATTAAAACCCCATTTAAGGTACCAAAATATCATAATATAATAATAATATACTAATATATAATACAATAATTTAAAACTACACAAATTTCTTAATATCTAAATTCAGAGTCGACACAAAATATTCCCAAACTCCATTTAAATACCCAAACTGTTAATTTAAAATTATCAAAACCTCCTAACACTTGAACCCATAAACGATATTAAAATTCCATCGGAACACCAAAAGTATGGAACAACGCAAAGCTATCGAAATATTCCAAAATTTGAACTTGCAAATAACATAAATCATACATAGCCCTTCCCAGCACATACAAACACGAAACACCAGTCACAGAGACCACAACCATGGAAACAGTTCGACGAGTCACCTAACGACTGCACGTTTCTCCTCGCGGCGCTCCATCAAAGCCTCTCATTTTCCACCTGGCATTATCCCGCGACTTCCACAAATTTTCCATCCATACACGCGTCCACTCGACAAGTGTTACTTACCTCGGCGAGAAAAAAGGAAAACGTGGCCGGTGAAAAATAGCGAAGAAGGCAAGAAAGAACGGAGAGAACCGTAGCCGAGCACCGTGGCGAATGAATAATGCATCAGGCCGACAAATTTATTAATTGCACGATGCGAATCCGCTGATATTCCCGTGAACATGCAAATCGACCGGTGAGCATTATTGTCCGGCATTGTTCGCCGCCTCGTTCACGACCATATTGGACGCCAAGAGCGGCGTAGATCCGCCTTGGCGAAACCAAAGAAAACTGCGCCTCTTAAATTAGTTAGATAAGAATTTTAACACTGATCCGTTGCGCTTCGAGCCGAGCCGAGCCGAGCAATTGTGCTGGCGGAATGCCTCGGGAGATAACGCGGTTAAAAAGTTGTATTTATTTCGTTGTTCCGAGCTACTTTCGGCCTGAGGCCGCTTTCCGCCACGCTACCTCGGGTTAACGCGTTGCGGTTTTCTCAGAGGAATCTGCTTCGAATGCTTAATCCCGGATACCATTGGGGAAAACGCAGCTGGGATTGTTTAGTGGCCGAGGAGTTTGGTCTACGAGCCATTGTTTCCAGTTTTTGAGGGATTTTTGGCGTTCGGAATAGCCAGGGAACAGCGTCTTCTGATGATTTGTGGTGCTTGGGTATGCTTACATGGCACCATGTAACGAGATCACCTAGATTATCTTCGGTTATTCGTATTGGAGGCAATAAAAATTATTTTGGATATAACGACACTTTATTTTTGTTAAATTAACAGTATTACTATAGACAAAAGTCTGTTTATTAAACAATTGCACTCGAAGATTTTTTCTTTAGAGGGAAACAACAATTCGAAGCTTTTCTTACATTTTTATCAGCTCGTTGATACCTTCTGTGCTGAAATAAAACAGAAAATTACGTATTTGCGTGAGAAATGAACGAGTAGAATTATTTTATTTCAATATTTCGTGGGTAGTTAATTTTAATATAGTTGTATAAGTTATAGCATTGGAATAAATGGCGACTGAGAGTCACCCCTTGAGAGTAGAGGGTTGAAAACGAAAGTAATCGAAGTGTCCCATTTTGTATATGTATGTGTTTGTGATTTCTTGGTGGACTTTGATGTTATTATACAATACATTTCTATAAAAATAGATTAGTGATAGGTGTATATAATGGTATTTTTATTTTAATAGAAACCTTATTAATTTTGTTAATGGCTACATGTTTGGCTACATGTTTCTGGAGTGAAATTAGGTTTATAAAATATTATTTCCAATTTTTCTTAATTTTTTATGTTGGAAGTATTGAAAAGAGTGGCTAGGATCCTCTTATGGTTTATTGTTTTCATTTATTCGAGTATCTTTTGGCCTATATATATAATTCTATTTATCTTCCATAAGTATTTAAACACGTAGGTATTTCTGTAATATTTTGACAGACAATACAAAAAGAAAATAGTATAAAGAGTCATAAAATAATTGACTTGCAACAAAGCACCTTACCTATACAATTTATATAATAAGCCAAAGCTTCAAATGCGTTTTGAAAACCCATGAACAATAAAATAATGTCAGAAAATGCAGTGAAAAAATAATTCCTGGTGTAGCTCTGATATTTTATTCGCGTTATCGATGGTCCCACTGTATTTGTTACATCTTCTATATTCTAAGGTGATTTTATCTAGCATTAAATCTGCTCAAGGTACCTAATTAACTTTGATATCTATACGAACATTAGCAACCGGGTTCCAATTTTTCCGACTTCGTTCCTGAAGTGCATCTTGTATCAGAGTAAGTTTCTAATTAAGCTGGATATTCCCCATGGTCTTTATCAAGTCGCGAAGCCAAAGCACATTTCTTAAACTGCTTTCTCTCGGCATTAATCAAGGAGTGGCCCGACGTTTAATTAAAGTCCTGCTTCCGAATAAAAAGATGCGAGGCATCGCCATCAACGAAACTTCCTAAACCGAGGATCGTGCAATTCGTTTCATAAGGACTATCATTCGTATCGCTGCACGAGATCTACCCTTTCACCTGGAGACACTGACCTGCCTTACTCTGATTACCTGGATGCGACACCAATTTATTGCAATTTTATCGCCAATGTTATAACGGGAAATCAAGAAAAGATCCTAACCTCAAATATGAAACAGGATTCATTGGAACTTTCTTTTTAATATTAATAATAATATTCTTAATAGTAATATCAGTAAATATCATGAAAAATAATAATGTGTATTGTGAAATCTAATTATTTCAATGGGGGAAACAATTTGTTGCAGCTTTGTTCGTAATTACATTAATCACGCGAAGTCTGTGGGAACCTAACCTCATTACAATAAAAGGATCATTGGAACTTTTTTTCTCGAGATATTACGGTAGTTTGCATAAAATTTATGAAAAGTATTAACCTGTAATACGAAATGTAATTACCTTCATATGAAAGCAATCTAGTGGAATTTTGCCCTTGATTACATGACTGCTGTAAAGTCTGTAGAAGATACTAACCTGTACTACATAACCTAATTACAGCTATATATATCACCAATCAAGTACAATTTTGTCGTTATAATATAGTATGACGTAAGGACCATAAGAAACACTAACTTGCATCACTAAACCTAATTATGTCGATAAAAAACCAATTCATTGCAATTTTATCGCGATAATGTTACCGAACCACGTGCACAAAAAACACTAACCTGTATTACAAAATCTAAGTACCACAATATAAAACCAATCTATCGTAATTTTGCTCTTATATTACCATACGATGTAAGTTCCATGCACAATACTAACCTATACCAGGAAATCTACTCACTGTAATATGAAATTAAACTGCTGCAATTTTGTCGTTAATTCTAGCGTGAATTTCTTCGTGAAGTCCATAAGAAAATACTAAATTATATCACTAGACCAATCTACTTCGATATAAAACAAATTCAACTCAAAATTGTCGTTTATAACCCAGCTGAAGTGTTCGAAAAAGTCGCTATTTATAAATTTTGTTTACATTTAAATGTGTTATAGGGAATGGCAATTTTAGTCATTTTGTCCTTTGAAAAATTTGGGGAACATGATTAATTTCGAAGATATTTACAGAAAATTTTCGACACTACTACGTTGCATTTTGTTCGATACAAATACATTGAGTGTCGATTGTATTTATCGTTCCTTAACCTATTCCTTGATTTGTCGTCCATTTTGTACACCACGTATGGGCACATGGCGCCATTAACTTAACCCACCCGCAAAACCTAACCTAAATTCGTCACGAACTATAGAACTATACCGGAAATGAAATCAAACATTACACTGAACCCAAACCCTAACCAAAAACCAAGAAAATAAACTTGCCAATTTTATTTTCTTGGTTTTTGGTTAGGATTTGGATTCAGTGAGATATTATCGAGGTTAGGTAGTTGGCGTAGTTATCAAAGAGGGCGTTGTTCGTGAATTTTGTTTACTTTTAAATCTGGTATACGCCTTCTTTGATAACTACGCCAACTACCTAACCTCAATAATATCTCATTGAACTCAAATCCTAACTAAAACCCAAGAAAATAAATTTGCCAATTACGCCAAGTTTAAAAGTAAAGAAAATTCACGAACACGCCCTCTTTGGTAACTACACGAACTACCTAACCTCAACAATACCTCACTGAAACCAAACCCCAACCAACAACCAAGAAAAAAAACCTGCATACGAATTATAACACATTAAAAAATTTAAAGGTAAACAAAGTCTAGGCCAACGCCCTCTTTAATAACAACACCAACAACCTAACCTCAACATCGTATTCACCTGAAATCGCACATCGCAGACATCTTTCAGACATCTTTCCCACGCACCCCAGTTCTCCCTAACCTCAAACATCTCAAGTCCAGCATCAGTGCGATGCACAAAATTTCGAAAAGAGCAAGTTTTTGCGTTGCGCGTTGGACGAGAGCGCAGCCTGGAGCGGCGAGCGTGTACGAGGCGGCGGCCGCGGACATTGTAGGGCTTATATGGCGATCCGGCATAAATCAAAGGGCTAATATACTGCGGGGCCCCGGTAATGCAGCCGCCGCGCGGCGGAGGTCTTTTTATCGGCGGGGTAAGACAATACGCATTTACATACGCGCGAGCGCTGCCGCGCGGCGTGTAGGCCTTCCGCGCCACGCCACGGCCCCGCCGCGCCGCGCCACTGAGCATATGGCATGGCTTATTGGAGCGGAGGCAGCGCCAGCGCGGCAATTACCGCGCTTCTGGCCGCCGCGGCGCGCCGGCTTCTTCGGCCGCGCATCAAAGTGGCTGTCTCTCTTCTCTCCCCGGCTGCTCCCCCCACCACCTTTTTTCTCGGCCCTCCACGGCCGGTTCCACATGCAGTCGCCAAGGGGTGATGGGGAGATTGCGCTTATAGGGGTGAGTCCTCTTTTTGCGGAGATTCTTGTCTCCTGTTTGATTCTTTGTTTCTTTATTTCCAGGGGCGAGGGGGATTGTTTTGGCTCGGCGCAACGTGGTTTGGGGCCCGAGGACGTTGGGCGGGGTCTGCGCGAGGGTGATGCCGCGATTGTTAACGTGGTTGTCGATTATGATGGACGGTTTGCTTTTGCTTTCCTGGTTTTCTTGACGCTTTTCGTCGGTTTAAGCAGGGATGGGTCCTTTAATCCGAAATTCGGAATCCATGATTATTTTGTGTTTAGAATTCTGTAATTTTGAAGGAAAGGGAATGTGAAATTCTTAATTATATGGAAAAAATATTTCGATACTTTAATTGACAGAGGATAATATAAATTTGGTTTGGAAATAATTTTAGATTATATTATTAGATACTTTTCTGTATTATTACGAGTTTTATTGCAGTTTTGTTTAACTATGGTTAGTACAAATTTATCGAGACTTCATATCTTACCACAAAAAATTTCCAAATCTCCAATCTAGGTTTAAAATTTGGGCAATTTGAAAATCAGCTTCATCTTTAATTCTAGATTCGTATCCAGTTTCATTTTGAGGTTAGGAATATCTCCGTTGCCGTAATAGCTTCGAAATATCTTATTATTCTTTGAATCAGATCATTTTTTAAATAGAAAACAGGCAGCTGTTCATAATATAAGGCCCAATTATCATTTTTGGCGGTGTCTTCAGCCATTTCATCAAATAACCCTTTGCGAGCAGGAGGAATATATTAGCTACCCAATCTTCCCTATTTTCTCCTACTATTTTAATGTAAATATATCCGTGGAAGCGAAGTTATCAAAATAAAATTGACGACTTATTTAAAAATTTTTACTATCCCATTAAAAAAGAAAGAAATGTTGGATGTTCCTACCCTGTTTCACAGGAAATAAAAATCTAAAATATAGTAAGAGTCCGAGAAGATTCTAAGAAACAACCTACGACCCTAACAGCATCAAATACCCCCTTCCAAAGTCCCCCCTCTCTCTCTCCCCTCCAACGTCAATCTCTTCATTCAACCCCATGTCCCAAAACTCGCCAAAGCCTTTCATCATAATTAACCACACGGGTGCCCAGTTACCATCCGGTTAAAAGAGTCGATTAAAACCCAGCCATCTGAGAGTAGGAAGGGCCCCTCGCCACAGGGGGGGATGCGGGGTGCACGTCGCAAGAACGCGTCCCATTCGTGAAGGTTAACGAACGTCCCTTCGTGGCAGTATTCGTACATAATGCAGAACGAGGGAGAGAGAGAAATGTATCAGCCGAAGAGTAGAAAAAAGAATTACACGTCGCGGTGGTGGTGGGGATAGAGAGGGACTTCGCGGTTACGGGGACCGTGTGGCTTGACGTAGAAGAATTTAGGAGCGACGGCGAGAGCAAAGGCCCAGTTCGCGAGCGGCCAGGTCCCTTTGAAGTCTAAAAACAATGGCATTGTCTCTTCAGTCTAGCGAAAGGCTGCATCTCCCTCTTTTTCTCCGGCCTCCGCCCGCCTGGCCCCCTCTCCCCACTCCGCTGGGCCTGTTCGGCCGCGTAAAGCGTTTTAGATGTTTTTTCCGCTCACGGACAGAGGTCCCTCGGGCCGAAAGGCCGCGATCGGTAAGGGCAATCGGACCAATTTACATTTTTCATTTACATCGACCGCAGGACACCGCACGGAGCCCGTGCCGGGACCCACGAGGTATCCCAGTCACCCTGCCGGGACTTCCATCTGGCCTTGATTGAAGATGCTGACAGGCCGGGAAATAATGCTTCCTGGCGTCGTGGGCATTTATTGGGAACGGCCGAGGGAAGATTCCTCCGCTTGGGCCTGTCCGTTTGGCTTCGCAGAGAGAGCGTCATGGTGCTTCATAGGGATTCTGGGTACGTTGGGTGGTTGGGTGTATCTTGGTGATTTTCTTTGAGTGGTTTTGGATATTACGGTGGGAAAATAATTCTGAATATTTTTGTCACGTTTCTTGCTGACTTGGTTTAATAGAGATTGGATAGAAAAGTGAGGTGTTTGTTTGAAAATGATGTTGGATATTTTGGATAGACTTCCTTTGATGACTCTGTTGGGTGAGATTACATGGAAGAGAGTAACTAGTATTTTTCTTAGCATTTTTGATAGAGTCCCTTTGAGAAGTTTTAATTTTTCTTCAATCCCTTTGATATTTATTAATAATTTTACTGAAGATTTTTTGAAGTCCTAAAAATTGGGGGATAATTTTTCTGGAAAGGGAACATGGGTTCCAACGCTGTCTCTATATTCTTTAAGTTACTATAAAGTGTATAATGGCATAATTGAGTTATTATAAACTGTCTATTGGACACTTATGCATTAGATTTTAAGATTCTTTAGAAAAGGGGTCACGCGACAAAATACATAAAAACATTTAGAAAACAGATTCGATAGATTTACACAAATCTCCCGGAATATCAAAGAAACATTTAAATTAAAAAATTCGTAAAAATATCAATAAGAACTCATTAATATCTCCCATTTTCGTTCAAATTTCTTCAAACTTCGCCAAATATCGAATAAAAATACAAACTCATTCATCAATTATTATTATATAACAGTATCCCCAACTGGGATAAAAAGATTTCGTTGCCCGTAAACAATTAAAATATTCGCTACAGCGGAGGAACAAAAATGCGAACAAAAACTCGCCATCAATCCTCCCTCTCCTTCCAAGTATGTACCCAGCAAACTCACCTAACTCACTCGGAAGCGACGAAGAAGGTTAACGGAATACGCGGGGCTCATTTCTGGCGTGGAACTGGAAGTTGCCTAGAGGCGGACAATAGAAATCGGAGGCATTCGGTGAAATTTGTATGGCGCTATTTGCATGGTCCACTAAATTATGGGAAACGGAATGCGGGATGCTCGGTAGCAGCTGCGCGCGCGCGCGCGCGCTCGCGTTTCAGCGCAGATTGAAGAGCAGGGGCCTGGCTCGGAGGCAGAGACGTCGGGTCGTTATTTCGTTCCAGTGGCTTCCAGGAGAGAGGAATACAGATTCGGCGTGTGTGTCCGTTTGCGGTGGCCAGCAGAGGCTATTAGGTCTCGTATAAGAGCGTTCTCCTTTTGTCACGACCGGAATTTATTCGTCTCGATTCGGCCAGGTCCCCTTCTCGTCAAAAAAGAAGCCGACCTGTCCAGCTCCCGAGTTCCAGACGATACCCTGCCCGCCTTTCTAGCGTCTAGATCCGCCGACGATTTCAAATTCCCGATGCGCCGCACGCATCCGCCACTGACTTCTCGATGACCGATGTCACGTGTCCCGGATGCCTCGGCTCGCGAGAAATAATGGCTAATACGGCGCAAAATGGCGGAACGGCGGCGCACCACGCGTCTGCGCCGCGATCTTTTCTTCCTTGGATTCGTAGAAGGTTATGAGTTGAGGGGTTTACGAAGATGTACACAATTCGAAGTTGATATAGGGAATTTTAGTGAAGATTTTGAAATTCATAATAAGAAATTGTTCAGGCATATTGTTTAATGAGGAATGTGAAGAAATAGGACATTTCAGAGAAACAAGAGTATAAAAGTTGAGAGGTTTGCGAAAAAATGGACAATTCGAAATTGATATACGAGGGTGGGTTAATATAGGGAATTTTGGGGAATATTTTTAAATAGATAATAAAAAATTGTCAAACAAATTTTAGAGAAAGAAGGATATCAAAGTTCAGAAGAAGTTGACAATTCGTAGCTGATATAGGGAATTTTGGTGAAGCTTTTGAAATGGATAATAAAAAATTGTTGAGGTATAGTGTTCAATGAGGAATGTGGTGAAATAGAAAATTTTAAAGAAAGAAGGGTATGAAAGTTGAGTAGTTCACGAAGAAGTGGGTAATTTGAAGTTGATATAAAAGGATAGGTTGATGTAGTGAATTTTGGTGAAGATTTTGAAATGAACAATAAAAAATTGTTAAGGTGTTTTGATGAATTGAATAAGAAGTTTGACGAGCAGTTAGAAATCGGTAATACAAAAATGAATACAATACAAAAATGTCAAGAGTTTAATAGTTATTAGATATTTTAATAACATATTTATTTATAATATTATTTCAGGTGTCTTGCAGTCAGATATCCCTATTAATATTTACCAAAGTTCTCTTTAAAGATATTGAAGAAGATTCCAAACTGAAATCATACTCTTTATCTTCTTTATCCTCCCATAAAATTATCAGAATTAAAGGAAAAATTGTAATTTGAACTACCAAATTCTACTATCCATTATTTTCATAAAATTAAACCTTCCATTACACAAGGAACAAAACCTTGTCTTTACTTTTTAATAAAAATTATTAAACAAAGAGTAAATCGAAGGAAGATTAAATCTTCCTTTTTCTCATAAATAGGTACCTTTCATCAACAGACATAATTCATAATGACATAATATATAATAAAGACATAAATCATAATGCAAAATTCGTAAACATTGATTATCAGCAACACCTATTAAATTTACATAAAATTTATATAAAACTGAACCTTCCATCGTACGAAGAACTTATTAACAATAACAACATGCAACAAGAAATAATTTTACAGTTACACCCTAATCAAAAATCGAATATTTCTTATCAACTCTTTGTACTACAATATCAACTCTAATTAATCACAAGTTCTCCATATCAAATCTCACGATTAGAAGCTACATTTATCGATCGACTATAACTATTGCACATTCAATATATGTTAACCCACCAACACAAAATTTGAAAAATTTCTAGAATTTTGATCCAATTTTAACGCGAGTGAAATAAATATTAAATACTTCTTCGACGTATGATTTTTCATAATTAAATCGTTACCCAAGGGGTTAAAGACACGCTCGTACACCCGTACCCCTTCGCCCCATCGTTATTTTCCAAACTTCGAAAAGTCGATAAAAGTGGAAGTAATTGGTATCCCTGAAACAATTCCCGGCATGCCCGGTCACCACGCTTAATCGCGTATATACATTGGTCTCGGTCTATCGCGGTCCAATTAAGAAAACGCGAGGCGTGTGCGCCTTGGTCCGCGCGTCTTCGTCTCGCCTCTTAAGGAACCGCAATTATCGAGCGTCTGGAACGGAAGTCAAATTGAGAAGTTCCAGCGGCAATGCACGAACGCGTCTGCGCGCGTTTGATTTACGCGCGCGCGCGCATTCAGGCTGGTTTTAATGAACGCGTCGCTCGACCGTGTCTTTTATTTTCGTCACCTTGTTAATCAGCATCGGGACCTGACCCGATACCGCGAGGCGACTGCGAATTTTTGCAAAAACCCGCGACTCGAAGAAACTGGATCTCAATTACCGGTCCGCTCGAGCGTTTTCGTTATTTTAGTCAATTCAGGTAATTACAAAACCGTGACGGTTAGTAATCGTAATCGTTTCTGTCGACGTCCAGTTGCTCATTCAGGGGTCAACGAGCGATATGGAACGGATTTTCGTGGAAGAGGCAGCAAAGATGG
Source organism: Eufriesea mexicana (assembly GCF_001483705.2). NCBI lineage: Eukaryota > Metazoa > Arthropoda > Insecta > Hymenoptera > Apidae > Eufriesea > Eufriesea mexicana. The sequence goes on along the minus strand of NW_016908540.1, from coordinate 1,469,970 downwards.
CGTAGCCACGATTATAGCGACTCGTCTGGGGGATGAAATCATTCTACGACTTCATGCTGGAATAAACGAAACACGCAGAACTTGTCATTAACGAGAGTCCTGTTTTATGGAAAGATAAGTTCAGTTAGGATTTCAAAATCTTAATTTAGGGTCTTTAAATTATGGTATACCTTGAGGAACCATCGTCTTTATCCGTAACATCTCAAGCATCGAGTCTAAAATATTTTATTAAAATTACCGTACTTCTTATATCATTTCAAGGTCTCATTAGCTTGGATTGAAGGTACAGGAGACGATTTTAGAAATTTCTATGTAAAAGACAGAGAAAACTATTTAATCCCTAGCTGTAGATATAAATGTCTCAGAAATATCAAGGTCTCAATATTTAGAATATAATTTAGAATATAGAATAATTTAGAATATTTAGAATAATTGGAATAATTTTAGAATATTTGGAATATTTAGAATAATTTTTTAAACTTCATCTCCAAATTCGCCGATGTCACCCTCTTTTCTCATCCCATGATCTCACGTTGGTTCGAATTAAAATTGAGTCGATTTGAAAAATTCCTATATAAAAATAAATCCAATCACAACTCCAAAATTGTACCTACAAAGAGCCATTGCAAGATAACCAACATTCCAGCAACACCCTGCAGCATTATCAGCGTTCCTGAAACACCGCTGATTCTCTGTAACACTGTCTGCATTCCTACAAACATTGACAGCAATCCTCCACCATTTGACGTATTCCCAAATCTATAAAGGAACCAGAGTTAACTCACAGAAGCTCTTACAGGCCGTTATCGTTGCATGACCCTAGTTAATGTACAACACCAATAACTGAACTATGATCACGCAACTAACATCGACTTACTTACTAACTAACTCACATCGACTCTTCTTCAAATTTCTTTCAAATAAAGGACTCTCTGTCAACGACTGTAACCGACTGTCTTCCAAACTCTGCAAAGGACTCGACTCTGACCGACTGTCTTCCATACTCTGCAAAGGACTCGACTCTAACCGACTGTCTTTGAAACCCCGTATAGAACTGACTCTAACCGACTCTTAACGACAGGGCTGTCTTAGGACAGCTCTTGCACCCTAATTTAAACATTGCACCCTATCTTCTTTCATACTCGAGTTTTCTTCCTGAATCACGCATTGCCCATAGCCTCGCCCTCTGTGGGTTACGTACCCTGAACACTCAGGTGCCTTTTGCTCTTCACTTGTATTCCATACAGTCATAAATATCCCGTTCATCCGATCCTTGTATGCGATCACTCGTCCTTCCACGTGCAGTTCAGATGTCACTCTAAGCATTCATCCTGAACCCTAAGTTACTGTTAATTGTCCCTCATCAGCTAGGCAGGCCAAGTATTCCTTTGCATTCACTCTGAAACCTACTATTCCTACATACATACGAATAGTCATTTAACAACGACTATTCTATGTTACTTTACGCGATCCAGTTATCAGTTCCAGCATCCTGCTCATATATCCAAGAATCCTCCACTGTTCCCCAGAACTACATCTTAAAACCAAGGACCTCACCCTCTCACCTCATCCCAGAATCTCACACTGGCCGAATTAATACCGCAGGCCTCGTAATTAACGAGTGCCGTGGACGGAAGTCGATTGGAGTAGTCCGGCGGCGGCGCAGAGGGCGGTAGCGTCGTGAGTCGGGTGCCCAGCGTAGGATCGCATGAAATGGATCCGCGTACACGGATACGGTAGCACGGGAGCATTTATCGGGCGACACGGGGACCCCGTGGGCCCCGCCGGCCTTTTTATTGATCGCAGCAATTAAACGCGCGCGTCTCATTAATTGCGCCGCTGGCCCTTAATTAGGAATCATCAATTCGTAGAGTGGCCACGGCTACGCGCTAGCCACCGTGCGTATGATTAACGAGTGTGGCCCTGGTTCTCATTGGTTACAAGCCGACCTGGTCGCGATAAATATCGACCCATCTCGCCTGTGCTCTCGCTCCTCGAAATTCTCCTTCGAATTCGAATTCGACTTCGGGTCTCGCCCCCTTTCTCTCCCCTCCCACCCTTTTTTTTAAATCAATTTCAGCCTCTTCCCTTTTTTGTTTTTCTGGTCGTTTGCACGAGCTACGTTGTCCGTGCTGAGAAATCAACGACAGGCACGAGAGATCGTCAACTCTGCGTGAGATCTCGCGTGTCGAGACCAACGATGGGAGTAGAAGTACGTATGGGGTGGTTGCACGATTGGCTGCTTCCAGTCGTTGCGATATTTATAGGAATTTGCACGGTGATCCATTTATTTTGACTGGATCGTGTGCGTTTCGATAATTACGGGATCGAGATGGCGGGCTTGTTCTTTTCCCTTTCTCTCTTTGCTTGCCGCTCGGTTTGCTCTGTTTTCGGTATGTCGAGTGGCTGATTGGTTCTCGGAGGATAAGTTTGGTATTGCATATGGAATGGTTTTAATTATCCGGACAGGGAAATTAATTAAGTTGCAGCACGCGGGGATGCAAATTCGCGTCGCTGGTAATTAATAATGCTGGTTATAGATGGTTGTTAAGTGAATCTCTCGGGGAGGTTGTTAACTCGTCGCGTCGATTACAGGGTTTTACGGCGAATTGACGAATGTAATTGCGACTTTGTGTAATTGCGTAATAGCGATGTTTGTTTGGCTGACGTTCGGTTTAATGAGAGAAGCAGAAAAATATATCTTGGATGTAGTAATGTCCCAAGAAGTCTGTAATCGTAATTTTTTAAATATCTCGCGAGATGAAGGATAAAAGAAATATAAATTGTGAAATATTTTGATAATTTAGAATTTTGGACTAATATAAAGTACAAATTAAATTTAATATAGGTAACTATTTTTGTATTATTATTAACTCTTCGCACTCGAGAGGTGACTCTCAGTCACCATTTAATCAGATTCTAAAGATCGACGTTAATTTATATATGAAATTAAAAATTACCTAACGATGTGTGGAATGTGGAAGAAAAATAATTCTACGTCTTAATTTGCATATGATTTCTCATTTTCCATTTTAAAGATATCGTCGACTCTATGACAGAAAGTCTTCAAATTACTATTTTTATGTAACGAAAAAGTCGTCGAGTGCAAAGGGTTAATATGTGTAATACATAATATATGTTAATAAGAAAGGAAGAATAAATATTTAATTGAAATTAGTATGTTGAACAGAAAAGAGTAACAAAAATTTTGGACTAATATAAAGTATAAAGTAAATTTAATATATGTAACTATTTTTATATTATTATTAATATGTATAATATATAAAATATATTAATAAAAGAGGAAAAATATTTAATCAAAGCTAGAATGTTGAACAGAAAAGAGTAACAAAAATAGTTTATATAATGAAGTTATTAATAATAATATTATACACTATATATAGTGGATTATGAAAAATTTACAGAAATAAAGATACCGGCGAGACTTAAAGTAGTTAATTCTACTTTTCAGTAGATTGCAATACGTCTGACTAGGAACGGACTCAAACTACTTTCACACTGTAGACCGAGAGAGTGAAAGTTCAATAAGTGTCGTATTAGATTCACCAAAACACGTATAATGATTATTATACATCCTTCAACACATATTTATTAAACATCGTGGTAATAAATATCGAAATCACTGATATTAGCATAGTAAATTGTCACAAAATTGCTATTAAATTTTATTTGTTATCGAATATCCCGTATACAGATACCTTTCATTTCAATCAGAATATTTTCTACCCTATATATAAATAAAATAAATATACATATTATAATAATACCCATTAGAATTTTTTAAAATATAAATCTAATAAAAGTCTCGTAAACAACTAATACAAAACTGGCCAATTTAATTAGCAAACGAGTAATCAACCAGCACATAAAATTTTTTAAAATGCCTAATTTTTAAAATAAAGTATATTAAATAATAAAGTTGGAGTTTAATATTATTTAATCTCGTAAACAACTAATACAAAACTGGCCAATTTAACTGGCAAACGAGTAATCAATTGGTACACAAAATTTTTGAAAGTACCAAATTTTTAAAATAAAGCACATAAAATAATAAAGTCGAAGTTTAATATTATTTAAGACACTATTAAAATTTCATTTCACTAAATACAGTCCTATTATACTAACTGTACGAGTAAATACCACAGATACTCATTAATCACGCTTTCATCGCAAACAAACCCGTAACTGTTACACAATTCGACTCGATTGTACTAAATTACGAAAAAGACTCTATTCACACCGTTGCAAGGGTTAAGCATATAATAAATCATACCAATCGAGATCCATCGAATCTCCCTTGCAGCAACTGCAGTTGATAACTCTCCCAGGACGAATCGGATAAACGTATCTCACCGAAAGAAATCGCCAAGTATTAAGCCATTTGTCCTGAAGAGTCCTCTGACGGCCACGTCCACGACCGCGTAGGCCGCACATCGCGATCGAGGCTTATTCAGAATTTAATCTACGCGAGGAATCTGCGCGTCCGCGTCGAGAGAGTCGCGCGAGTCCGCTCGAACGGGCTCGTGGAGACGATCGAATCGGTCACGTCGCTGCTTCCCAGCGGCGCGATGCGTGAGCCACGATGACCTTTGTCCCAAAGCTTTGGCCAAACGCGGCCAGATCGCACGCTCTTCGTGCTACGCCTCTGCTGCACGTGCACGTGTACACCCCCGTCCACAAATATCGGGGTATTTATGCAAAAATGAGGGCTATTTGGGGAAATGGGATTGAGAGGTCCGAGGATGATGAGATTTCTCAGGACAGTCGTGGGTATTTTTGGTACAGAGGATTGAGATAGAATGTGAGGTAATTGTTGAAGACACGTGTTGGAGTATGTACTTTGTTTTTAGTATTCGTGGCTGATTATACTGATTTTAATTTTGATTTAAATTTAGATACTATATAGCGTCGTTTGGAAATTTGGATTGAGGAAAATTTAAGTATCCAACATCATGGGGTACTTAAAAATATTTTGCATGCCGTTTATGTGGGTCTTGGTGTTACATAATACAGGGTGGGCACTGAAAAATTGAAATTTCTGTGGAAGCAATATACATTTGTGAGGAGAACAAGAAATAATTATTAACTTGTTGTTCTTCATTATATATTAGAATTAATTAGTGTTCAGCTAGAAGTTAATCAAGTACTAAATATTCTACAGTTTAAAGTCTTGGCTATGTAAATATTCTTCTATTCGGATTACCTAGTACAGAAATATTTTTTTATTTAAATCCACCAGACTTCTAGCCTTTTATTTCTAAAACTCTCCAAGATTCCAAACATTCTTTTATTTTTCAAGCATTTTTCTATTCGAGTGCTCTACTGTCTAGATGTTCCTTTATTAGAATCCTTCACTATCCAAACATTCCTTTATTCGAATCATTCATTATCCAAACATTCTTCTATTCGAATCCTTACTATTCAAATATTTCTTTATTCGAATCCTTCACCATCCGAACATTCCTTTATTCGAATCCTCTACTATCTAAACATTCTTCTATTCGCATTCTATACTATCTAAACATTCCTTTATTCGATTCCTTCATTATCCAAACATTCCTTTATTCGAATCATTCATTATCCAAACATTCTTCTATTCGAATCCTCTACTATTTAAACATTCCTTTATTCGAATCCTTCACTATCCAAACATTCCTTTATTCGAATCATTCACTTTTCAACCATTCCTCTATTCGAATCCTCACTATCCAAACATTCCTTTATTCGAATCCTCTACTATTTAAACATTCCTTTATTAGAACCCTTCACTATCCAAACATTCCTTTATTCGAATCATTCACCATCCAAACATTCTTCTCTTCGAATCCTCACTATTCAAATATTTCTTTATTCGAATCCTTCACCATCCGAACATTCCTTTATTCGAATCCTCTACTATCTAAACATTCTTCTATTCGCATTCTATAGTATCTAAACATTCCTTTATTCGATTCCTTCATTATCCAAACATTCCTTTATTCGAATCATTCAATATCCAAACATTCTTCTATTTGAATCCACTACTATCTAAACATTCTTCTATTCGAATCCACTACTATTTAAGCATTCTTTTATTCGAATCCTCTACTATCCAAACATTCCTTTATTCGAATGCGTCACTATCCAAACATTCTTCTATTTCAATCTGCCATTATCCAAATGTTCCAATTAAGTCCTTCGCTCTCCAAATATTCTTCTATCCGAATCCTACTCCATTATGCCAATATCATCCTATTCGAATTCCCCATTATCTCAACGCTCATCATTCCAATCTTCCACTATCCAAATACTTTTCTACCCGAATCTTACCCCTTTTCCATCCAAACTCCCGTATTCACCCAATTTCCCATTCGAATCTTTCAAATGGTGATACAAAATTCTCCATTTTTAATTCCTCCTATGATATAATTGCCATCTATCTTCGTCCCATGACCAGAAGAATATACACGTATCTTCAGTCATCGCGATCGATTAACCCTTTGCACTCGGCGATTTTTTCGTTACATGAAAATAGTTATTCAAAGACTTTCTGCCATAAAGTCGACGATATTTTTAGAACATTAAATAAGAAATCGTATGCAATTTAATACGTAGAATTATTTTACTTCGATATTCCGCGCATCGTTGGGTAATTGTAAATTTGATACATTAACATCCATCTTTAGAATCTGATTAAATGGCGACTGAGAGACGCCTCTCGTGTGCAAAGGGTTAAAATCGCATAGAAGGTTACACAGAAATACTTTCTTACCAATTTCGACACCGAATATGCTCAGCATCGATACACGATACTTGCAAAAGGGAAGTACACCGTACTTATGAGCCAGGGTGTACGTGTTTTCGTCTGTTTGCACGTGCGGCATCGATTTAACGCGGCGAACTGTTTACGAGGCTCAATGTTCCCCTCTCGTCGGTCTTCGAGCTTCCTAAAGCCAGTCGAACACGTATTATTAGCCGGGTTATGTAAAGACACCTCGCGAGAGGCGACCTTTAGCGCGACACGTGCGGCACGAACGTGCGATTTCGATCTGCGAAAGGCAATAAAGAAGCGATCGTAAACCGATTTCGATTGCGTCGATGCCGATGGAATCGGTTCCGTGAGATTGGCTGTCTGTTTGTTCAGTGCGTGGAACGAAGTCGGACGGTGGTTGGAAAGTTAGGTTCCAGGGGCGAGTATATCGATGTCGATCATAGTCGTATGATGCTGGAATAAGTTCGATCGGATTGCGAGCATGATAGTTGAGACGCGCAGTGTGGTATTAGGTTTTGTGGTTTTTTCAGTGTGTGGGGTATAGAGGGTGGTTTCATTAGCTTGCTCGAGGAATACCGAGGATTCTGTGTCTTTTCAGAGTAGTGTATTCTTGTTCCCCGATCGATATGTTCCCCTTTTGTCGTATATTTTTAATAATTTTTTATGGTTCCTTTCACGTGGCTTGAAACGTGAAAATATTTCTTGGGGGGTAGTTTATATTCGTTTTCACCGATTTTTGTCGACTTTTCTTGGTATTTAGAATATTGAAAGGTTTTCCTTTTATTATATTTCCTGTATATTTTAAATTATTTTTAATAGCTTTCTGGTTAGGGTTCAAAGTATTGTAAGAATATTGTCGAAACAAATTTTGTTCGAAAAATCATATGTATTTTATTAATTAGTAGTACTTGTTAATTCAGTATGATTTTTGTGATATTCGGAATATTCAGGCGTGTCTTTTTTTATTATCCGTTTTAAATTGTTTTTGATACATTTTTTATTTAATTTAAATTTTTATAAGGTTCGTGGTTATTTTTATAGAAATGAAAGAAAGCAAATTTATTTTCAAACTTTACGTATATTTTATTAATCATAATGTTTTCTTTAAATGTGTATGTGTGTAGTTCATCGTGTAATTATAATTTGCACTTATATCATCGTTACTTCTATTAGTATTTAAAATATTTAAAATATTTAAAATATTTATCGTATATTTTAAATTCGTTTCAATACTTTGTTTATGGAATTGGCATTATTATTTTAGAATATAATTATAATTTGTAGTTATAATCTAAGAATGTTGGTTTGGTATATGATTCATGAGTCATAGATTGAAATAACAATAGAGTATATTATGCAATGCTTGACTTATTTATTCTACTGAAATGAAGAATGTATTCATTAAAAATCTATCGCGACCTGTTATAACCATTAATATTTTAATCGAGCTGCAATTACTTGCTGTCATTAATTATAAAAAAGAATATTGAAATGAAAACTTATGTACTTTGCTGCGTATCAAATTATCACAAATATCGTCATGAAAATCAAAATTCTATATACAATCCACTGCAAAAGTATTCAACTACATTCGATAAATTCCTCGCACAAAAGTCCAATCTATCATTTAATTCCAGTTCTATCTTCTTCTATTCGCAAAATAAAATTCGTTAAAAATAATAAACGAATTTATAATCACGGGATTTAAATTTAATTAAATCTTTGAATTAAAAATTTACACCTAGTTTTATTTATTCTACCAAATGTAGAAGCATTCAACAAAAATATAACGAGAATAGGTCCTCTATGAGAGTCAAAAAGTCTATTAAATTTCAATTCAATCCGAAGCAAAATTCGCCAAAATTAAAAACAGGACCATAACCTCAAATCATTCTATTTATCAAACGAATTTATTTAATTTTATCTACTTTCTGACGCAAAACAAAATTCTCCAGAATCAAAAATAAAATTATAGTCTGAAACCATCAAACAATCTCAATTTCTCCCATTCCCTCATACAAACCAAAAATCGTCTGAAATAAAAATAGACTTACAACCTCAACACCATTACACATATAATTCTAATCCTACTAATCCTTATTCCCATACATAAACCACAATTTTCAACAAACGAAAGTGCCTCAATCACATTACACAATCCCCAATCTATTCCTTCACGAAGACCAAGAATCGTCAAAAATAAAAACGGAACATAACCTCAAATCACTAGATCCATCAGCTAATTTCACTTCCATCTACTCTTTCACTCAAAATAAAATCCCCCACCCAAAGAAAAATAAAATTATATTCTGAAACCCGTCAGAGAATCCTAATTTTATTCAATCTCTCACACAGGCCTCGATTCAAGATACAGGTAACCCTCCTATAACACGGTAGATAGGTTCCTAGAAAATACCGTGTTGTGTGAAACCGTGTATGAGACCCAGAGCCAGTACAAAAAGGGGGGTTACTTTTCGGAAATTTAGTAAAAACAAATTGTTTCTTTTAATTCTACATAAACAACTTAATTTTTATTAAAGATATAAATATATGTACAACACGAAACGAGAAAAAACAAAAATATTATTTTAATTTAACGCAACTTTAATTTAATAAATTTCTTCGTCGTCACTGTTTATGTAGAATTGCAGTGTTGTATTATACAAAGGTTTTTGCAATTTTCTTATTGTGTTATAGCGAAACCGTGTTGTAGGAGGGTTACCGCAATTTATGAATCGTGTTACAGTGAAGCCGTGTTATAGAATGCCGTGTTATAGGAGGGCTATCTGTATTCAAAAATAAAAAATTGACCTACACCCTCGAATCTTCGAACTACACCCAATCTTCAACTCCTCCGCGTTGCTTCAATTCCACGTAGCTCAAAATCCTTGGAAAACGAGAAAATAAATAAAATTATTGCCATCTCCATCATACTTTTATAGCGAGGACGGAAGCCCGAGACCAGCAGGTCGCGATTCACCGAATGAAAGATCGGTGCAGATACGCGGCTACCGATTGACTCGTCGCTTGGTAATTCGCGAGTGGCGAGCGAAAGGAACGAGGAGGGAAACGAGAATGCTCGGTGCGTGGACGATAATTGGCCACGTTGGTCGGCGTAACGTGAAATTCTTGTTGCGTTCGAGGCAGCCGGTCGGCTGATGGTCCCGATGCCGGGGTCATGGTTCAGAGGTCCGATGCGGGTCTTCCGCACACATCCATATTAAGTGGCTCGCTTTCATGCCGCGCGGCTGGACACTGAAACGCTCTTAAAACCAGCGGATACAGAGGCGTGCTCCGGCTGTCGAGCGCGCGACACGGCCCTGATCCCGCTCTTGATCGCTGCGAAAATATGTTTTTGCGCGCTTTTTAGCCAGCGCCATCTTCTGCGCAGAAGGAGGCCGCGGTTTTTGTTAATTGACGCCGGTCGGTGATTATGAGAGTGGCCTAAGTCGCGTTATTTCACGTCTCGCGGTTCAGATGCATCGTAAATTCGAGAATTAATTATGCCGCAGATAAAAGTTCCGTTTGACTGAACTCTGACTGAATAATTGTTTCCTTTGAATTTTTATTCCTCGGTCACGTTTGTGATCACTGATATAATTGCGTTTCATACTTTTTCCCTTTTTTGTTTCGTGTCAAGTGTATGATGGAATTTTCTTTATTTGCTTCTATGCATTTCTCGCTGTTTTCTCAAGTTTGCGTGGGGTATAGGAATTCTTCTTATGGGGTATACTATTTCACAATATTTATTTTTCTTTTATACGTTTTTACTTATTTTCATTCTTCTAAGCTTGTCTCATTTAGCTTTATATAATTAAACGTTTTGAGTTTTTTTTTTTAAATAACACGTGCCAGTAAAAATAAGTATTCCTGGATTATAGTATAAGAGAAATTTATTAATTCTGTAAAAACGAATTGAAGATATTTTATCTTGTAAAATTGGATCTCGTCAATTTTGTTGAGTTTTTAAGAAATAACGTATTCTAATAAAAATATGCATCTCTGGATTATAGTATAAGAGAAATTTGTTAGTTCTGTAAAAACAAATTGAAGATATTGTACCCAGGAAATCGACAAACATTTATAAATATTGTTATTGAAATAATGTTTTTATTTTTGTTTTAGTTTATCACGAATCAATTCATGTATAAGTGCAACATGCAGAAAGAATTATGGTTGTTTTCATTGTGACGATGTTCGCAATTTCGTTGGTAGTGTCACGCATTACACAAGTATAAGATTAGTATGTCAGTTCTGTAAAAACAAATTGAAGGTATTGTAACCAGGAAGTCGATAAAAATTCATAAATATTATTATTGAAACAATGTTTCTATTTTTGTTTTAGTTTAGCTCGAATTGATTCATTTATAAGTGCAACATGCAGAAAGAATTATGGTTGTTTTTATTGTGACGGTGTTCGCAATTTCGTTGGTAGTATCACGCATTACACAAGTATAAGATTAGTATGTCAGTTCTGTAAAAACAAATTGAAGGTATTGTAACCAGGAAGTCGATAAAAATTCATAAATATTATTATTGAAACAATGTTTCTATTTTTGTTTTAGTTTAGCTCGAATTGATTCATTTATAAGTGCAACATGCAGAAAGAATTATGGTTGTTTTCATTGTGACGATGTTCGCAATTTCGTTGGTAGTGTCACGCATTACACAAGTATAAGATTAGTATGTCAGTTCTGTAAAAACAAATTGAAGGTATTGTAACCAGGAAGTCGATAAAAATTCATAAATATTATTATTGAAACAATGTTTCTATTTATGTTTTAGTTTAGCTCGAATTGATTCATTTATAAGTGCAACATGCAGAAAGAATTATGGTTGTTTTCATTGTGACGATGTTCGCAATTTCGTTGGTTTTGTCACTCATTACACAAGTGTAAGATTAGGATGGGATTATGTCTGGTTTTTGTTGTGGGTTGTGTGACGTGTCGAATTATCGACCCTTTGTATGATTCGAGTGTGTTATTCTTTCTCGTATTTGGCGTGACTCGAGGATCGATTTTCTGCCAGCTGATGTAATTCCTCGATCTTCCGTGTGACTCAAAGCGTTTTTTCCTTTCTTCTTTTACGATTGCGATGTGGTAACGGTCTTGTCTTCGGTTGTGTAATTTTTGTATTTATGATCCCACTGTTCCCGTGATTTTGGGTTTCAGTGTGACATTTTCGGGAATTTTATTTTCCTTTTATCACGCTACATCTTATTATTCTTAGTATTTTTATTCTTACCGTGACTTTTCTTTCATTTTTCCTCTTATTATTCTTGCTAATAATATTTTTATTATTCTCATTGATATTATTATTATTATTTTTATAATTAATGTTTCCATTACTTTTAACTATTCTTTCATTTTTTCTCTCATTATTCCTGCTAATAATATTTTTATTATTCTCATTAATATTGTTATTATTATTATTTTTATAATTAATGTTTCTGTCACTTTTTATTTTTATTCTTATTAATTTTATATCGTTATTTTTGTTAATAATGTTTTTATTATTCTCATTGTTAACGTCAGTTATTATAACTTAACTATTCATATTTTTATTTTTATTCCTTTTATTATTATTCTCATTATTATTAGTACCTCGATAATTGTAATTATTGTTATGATTATTTTCCTATTATTCTTGTATCCACCTTCCAAGAACCAGCGACGAGTCCATTTGTAAATGTCCACAACGATATCATCAACGTTATTGAGATTGACGTATGTAATTATAATTGAAACTTGATAAATGAATTACAGTGAACTCGTACATTGTGCTTGAGGTTGAACTGCTGAAAGTAATGCTAAAAAAGGAAATACAGAGACCGTAACGACCGTGGATGCCGTTTTATTGCTAATAGAAAAGTGAAATATATTTGCATGAGATTGTAACACATTTTACGTATGCGATATAATTAAACCAGGTCCTTGCATGTTATTCGAGTTTTCGCATCGTTATTTAAAGGTATTAACCGGTTCTCAGAATTCTCAGCCTTTTTATTCTCGCGATGCTTTCGACGAATATACACATTTATTATTTTAGAAGCAACGTGTAACGAAGAGTTATATACAAATGCGAAGAAAGAAACGGTTTTATTGCTGTGGTCCCTTATTACTAATAGGTCACTGAAACGGTAATAAAAAGTAATTTATTTCATTATTTATCGAGCAGTTGCTCGAACGTTGTTTCATATACGTCGACGTTTTACGATGTCTCGTTCCATTATATTCGCCAAACACTTTGTTGACTTTGTTGAGATTTAGTGCAGTTTAACCAAATTTCTACACATCGTGTGTCGCGAAGGCTGAATCGATTAACCGTGAATTCATTCGCTTCAGCGGAATTTGCGAACTTGAGGTAACTCGAATTTAAAATTCGGATGAATTAATGATAAGTCAATATTTTGGAAATTTCGTGAAAAAGGATGAAATACATTTTTAGAAATATTATGAAAATTTGAGGAAATATTTCGCAAATATCGTAAAGAAATTTGGTAAATATTATGGTAAAATTTATAGTATAATTTGGAAACACTGGTTCAGGAGGATTCAAAAAGTATTATAGAAAATTTCGAATAATATTGAGAAAAATATTCCAAATATATATTGGAATCATTTGGAAAGATATAGTAAAAATATTTCAAAAATAGGATGGAAAATTTCAAGAAAAATTTAGGAAAATTAGGAAATATTCTAAAAATGATTTTTCTCCAACGTGGAAAGAATTTTTCCCCAATTTTTCGTTACTAATTTAATATTTATCAGTAATTACTTAGTAACACCTAATTTTTAAACATTAATAGAACAAAACACAATTAGAAAATATGTAATTCCTTGAATATTAAAATTGAATAAAATTAAGTAAGAAAATATTCAAATAAAATGCCAATTCTGTCTTACGAGCATATAGAAATATCATTCTCAAGTATCCACTTCACCTTGGCCCCTCCTCTAAAAATACAGGGTATTCAGAAAACACAGGCTTCTCGGAGAGAGAACAGAGATCACGTTCGGCCATTTTTCCAGAAGCCAAGAATCTCACGGTGCGCGGTCACTTGGAAAAAAGAAACGCAGTCACGAAGAGGAGAAGAAGAAACTCGACTATATCCTCGCCTGCCACGCCATATTTAACTTTTTCGTCAAAGATGTACATCCGCCCTTACATCTATAGATCTGTATCTGGCTTTACGTAACACTCGGCGCAATATTGTAGAATTAATTCCGCGTGGAGATGAAAATTCATTGAGAAAAATGATCGCATTCCATTTTAATTAGGACTATAGTGTCAGGAAACGGGATACCCATTATTCATGGCATGGAGATACTAATGTCCTCTTTTTACTTAAAGATCACCGAAGGAGAAGAACGTTGTCTAGACACGCTATCAATTTTTATGTCTTCATTTTCATCCAGCGTTCGCTTCCTCGTTGCTTCCAGCGAATATCCTTGCACGAGATCGTGCTGGAATTATCATTATAATTTTCTGAAGCGTCCACTGGATTCGTAAGAAAAATACGTATCGAAAATTGCAAAGGAAATTCTATCGAAATTATTTTTGAACATAAACGAAGAAAATTTGGAAAAATAAATACGTGGAAATATAGTAGACATAGGGGATTAAATGAATGAGTAGCCAGGAAGAGAGAAAGTGTGTGAGAGAGAGAAGAGAGAGTTGAAAGGAATGAAAATTGGATACAAAATTTTTGCAGATAATTCTTTGCATTTAAAACAGACAAATATGTCTTTGTTTATTTAGCTACCTTTCTTGAGAATCATTCTAAATTCAGCGTGACTATAGTGAAGAAGAGTTTCTTTTCATTCAATTTATTAGACAGCATGATTCACCTACCAGAACCAAAAATACACCGAAATAAATTCCAAACAATGATTATACGATGCACTAATCAATATTTACAACTTTGGACTTTTGTCAGAACATGGAGATCACTGTGAATTTTACAAAGCAAACATAATATTTCAGTTTACAAGTTGAAAAATTTAAATACCACCACGATTCTTTGAAAACTTGTACACTCTTGCATAAACGAATTAAGTTAAAGTATTTGCAATAATATGATATATATATATATAGGAGGAGAAATGTCTCAAGATTATGTCAGTGAAGTCATCAGTATACTTATTAAAATTGTACGTCATTAATGAATCACAAAAATATTCGAATGCTATAGTTAATAAAAGCACCATAGAAAATTCTAATATGGTGACGTAGCTTTGAAAAGCGACTTTTCATTCGGTACACTAGCGCCACCATAGTTCATATCTGTGATCTCAAATTGAATACTAATATTCGAAAGTGGCACTAATTGAAAAGTAAATTTAGATTTCCTATTTTATTACTATAGTATTTTGTAATACGATTTTTCATTCAGAACACTAGCGCCCTCGTGGTCCACATTTATAATAAATATTATAAACATCATATTCTACTCACAAAATCTGATAAAATATATGATAAATACCATAATCGTAATACAAAGTTTCTTGCTATATTATTATACGTAATCTTGAAATACTCACCTTGCTAAAATTTCAAATTCGAATTTTCAAATCTTAAAAAATGATTAATTTTAGAAAAAGCTCGATCTACTCAGAAAGTATACTTAAAATATATTAAAAGAAAAATGGCGTATGCGAGTGATTAAGACGGCACCATTAAATAGGGGATTTTAATAAAAATTTAAAAAAACATAATAAATTCAACCTGGAACAAACATTTGGCACATTAAACCTGTCAACTAGAGTCCTAGAATCTAGAATACTCGTTACCTTCGGATGCAAATACGTGTACTCAAAACCCCGCGATTAGCAACCCAAAAATTCCAAGACCAATGCAAAGCCTGTGCGCCCTGATCGACTCCCCAGGTGCCCCGAATCTATCACGAATCACGCGAACACCGTGACACGGGCAAACCCTGTGAAACGAGGCAGGTACCCCTAAAAGCGTGGGACAGCTAGGAGCCAGAAGTGAGGGAACGCAGCCATAGAAAGTCGATTGCCGGGTTTCCGTGGCATTCGTAACAGCGTGGAAAGAGACGAGGCCGGGGCAGAGACGGCGTCGCGTCTGGCGGCGTCGAAACGGCACAGAAGAAGCCGCGGAGAGATGCGGACGCGGAGGAAGAAAGAACAGGCTGCGGGGTGCGGGGGGAGCGGAGGGTCTCGCGGGTCGGAGGGATCGAGAGGGTCAGGGGTCACGGGTCGTACGGCATAGCCCTGACCTTCGACCTTATCCCCTTCCAGCTCTTCCTCGAGACCCCGTACAGACCCCTACCAGTCGTACCTAGAACTCGCTTCTACTTCGTGTTCGGCTCCGCTTCGGGACTCGCGGTGTACCCGCGGTGTCGTCTCGCGTCGCCGCTGGAAAAAATCTCGTCTCTCTGAGCGGTCGCTCATCACCGGCCTGCGGAGGCAGTGGGTTCGAGTCGTTTAAAGTTCGCGGAGGTCGGTCAGCTGGTGAAGTTGGTAGACCCGCGAGTGCAGTGGATCTGGTGGATCTGGTGCATCTGGACGCAGGCAGCGGGTGCAGCCTCGTGACACCGTGTAACGACGCATCGATTCGATCTTTACAACGACCCGGTCGCGTTGATGGAGCCCGTTCCTCACGACGTGCCACCGATCCGCTTGGCTACGCGCCTCCGCCTTACGAGCGTCTTTGTGTCACGCGACCTCGAACAGGCGGGATGGTGAATTGATTTTCGATCGCTTCGTTTATGGAGTCGAGGTTCGCTTGCAATGGGGCTGGAATTGGTAGGGGATCGGACGATGGGAGGTTGAATTATGTTTTGGGTGGATGAACTCTTGTGATGGATCAAGGTTGATTGGTTGGGTTAGGTGGGTTTGGTTGAGAGTTAGATTTGGGCGAGTGAGGCTACTTAAAAATCGTGATTGTCACAGTGGATGATTTTTGTGGATCTTGTGAGTTATAGTAGGCTTGGTTTGAACGGGAATTGCGATATGCAAGTGGATGGTTTTGGTGAATTTTGTGATTTTGTGGATCTTGTGAGTTATAGTAGGCTTGGTTTGAACGGGAATTGCGATATGCAAGTGGATGTTTTTGGTGAATTTTGTGTTATAGTAGGCTTGGTGTGAATGGGAATTGCGATTATGTAAATGGCTAATTTTCGTTGATCTGATTGGACATCGTAATTATCCCAATGGATGATATTTGTGAATTTTGTGAGTTATAATAGGCTTCGTTTGAATGGGAATTGCGATTATGCAAATGGCTGATTTTCGTTGATCTGGTTGAAAATCATAATTATCCCAAATGGATGATTTTTGTGAATTTTGTGAGTTAATAGTAGACTTGGTTCGATTGAGAATTGCGATTACGCGAATGGATGATTTTCATTGATCTGGTTGGGAATTGTGATTGTCACAGTAGATGATTTTTGTGAATTTTGTGTTATAGTAGGCTTGGTTTGAATAGGAATTGGGATTATGTGAGCGGATGATTTTCATCGATCTGATTGGAAATCGTGATTATCCTAGTGAATGACATGTAGGCTTGGTGTGAATGGGAATTGCGATTATGTAAATGGCTAATTTTCGTTGATCTGATTGGATATCGTAATTATGCCAATGGATGACTTTTGTGAATTTTGAGTTATAATAGGCTTGGTTTGAATGGGAATTGCGATTATGCAAATGGCTGATTTTCGTTGATCTGGTTGGAAATCATAATTATCCCAATGGATGATTTTTGTGAATTTTGTGAGTTAATAGTAGACTTGATTCGATTGGGAATTGCGATTACGCGAATGGATGATTTTCATTGATCTGGTTGGGAATTGTGATTATCACAGTAGATGATTTTTGTGAATTTTGTGAGTTATAGTAGGCTTGGTTTGAATAGGAATTGGGATTATGTGAGCGGATGATTTTCGTCGATCTGATTGGAAATCGTGATTATCCCAGTGAATGACATTTGTGAATTTTGTGAGTTATAATAGGCTTGGTTTGAATGGGAATTGCGATTATGCAAATAGCTGATTTTCGTTGATCTGCTTGGAAATTGTAATTATCCCAATGGATGATTTTTGTGAATTTTGTGAGTTAATAGTAGACTTGATTTGATTGGGAATTGCGATTACGCGAATGGATGATTTTCATTGATCTGGTTGGAAATCGTAATTATCCTAGTGGATAATTTTTGTGAATTTTGTGAGATATAGTAAACTTAGCTTGATTGGGAATTGCGATAATGCGAGTGGATGATTTTTTTTGATTTGGTTAGGAATCATGATTGTACGATCGTAATTGTACGAGTCGATGATTTTTGTGAATTTTATGTTATTGTAGACTTGGTTTGAATGGGAGTTGCGATTATGTGAGTGGATGATTTTCGTTGATTTGTTAGATTATACTATACTTGGCTTGCTCGAGAATTGCGATTTCGTGAGTGGATGATTTTTGTCGATACAGTGGATTATAATAAACTAGACCTTTTGGGATTGTGATTATATGAATACACGATTTTCGTTCATTTCGTGAGTTATAGTAAGCTTGGTATGGTTCTAAATTGTGATTATGCAAGTGGATGATTTTCAAGTAAATATGAGTTAGGTAAGTGAAGGTTAGGGTGGAGTGGAATAGAAAGGGAGTGTTGAGTTAGGTTTGGAAATTTATCATAATTAATTGGAACGTAGGAATGGGATCAATGAGCCTAAGCTCTTACAAGCCTCGGTGTATGGAAATTAATATTATATTGGAACAGTATTAGTAGTAGAATTCTAATGTCTGAGTGTTGTAATAAATTTATGGGAAGGTATGTTGGAATAGGATTTGATATACATACTTGTAAATATTTAAGTCTTGCATGTTTTCATAAAAATCTATGTCGAAATTTAATTCAACAATTCAAATTAAATCTTCGAGGTCTTACTTCACGATAATGAATATTAAAGTACAAATTGTAATACAAATTTAATATTCACATCTTCTAAGTCCATTGCATAAAATCCTGTACTAAAATAAAAATCGTTACACAATTGTAACATTCTAATTACAAAAGTCGCAATTCTTGGAAGTGACTCGATAATTATGAGTTTATAAATTATTATTTTCACTGAAGTTTGAAAATTGAACTTAGTCCATCCAAATAAATCAAATTATAAATATTTTATTTTCATTTTTAATAACAAATTTCTCTTTACAATTTAAAACTCTGAAAATTACGTTTCAGTATGACCAAAATACTATAAAAATTTCAAAAGCTATTCGTAATTCACATATATTTTCACATATTTCTGTACACAAAGGAATACATTTCACAAACGAAAACTTATCAAAATAATCAGAAATTATTTATAACAATTTTCAAGGAAAACGAAACAAATTTCTCCTATTTTTAATCTCGCAGAAATAATACCAAAATAAAATTCGAAGATAACATTTATAACAAACAATGTCTATATTTATTATTTAAAAATTCCTTGGCTGAGCTAATGGTAAACAACTCCCATCGATCGATGAACACTCTGACGATCAGCTGAAGGAACGATGCAGCCGAGCTTCTAAATGAAAATTTGTCTCTGTTCTCGATTTTTAATCTGCCTATTTTAATAATACCCTGGCATTGCATAATCTCTATCAGCTGACGAAACTTCTCCGATCTCTGGCTTACTTTCCTCCTTATCATTGGATTCGCGATACGCGAGATTGGAAGCCTCGTGAATTTCTATGCCTGGAATCGGCCCGAGTTTCACTCGGTTCGAACCTGTCGTTCCGCGATGAAATGTCACCGTTAAAACCCGCGAAAATGTTCGCGCGACCGGCTTTCGATTCGATGGATAAATTACCGGTGAAATTGTCGTCCGGTTCTTCGTCGATGGCGTCTGTTAAACGCATGGACAAACGTCGCTCGTAAATCGGCGTTAGTACCTAGTAACGTTACTCCAGATGCAGTGCTTTCTCCTCGAACGCGAGTGTCGCGCATTACAGTCAACATGATGAATGTAATGACAATAAATTATTCTGGATATCGGCGGTAAAGCCGTTTTATCGTGGGACAGTACGTAACCGCCGCGTCCATTAAGAAAGAAATCGGCCTCGCCGGCCAGAAAATCGCTTCTTCTTCGACCTTTTACTCCGACAAATTGCTGTATCTGGAGATATCGCGTTATATATTTCTCTTCACTTTGTAGGGAATAATTATTTTTCATTATTTTCGCGCTTAAAAGAGAAAAAAGCTTCGATAAGATTCATTGAGAAGGTACGAACGTGTGTAATTTCCCGAAGATGGAATTTCGTCGAGAATTTGTGACAGAAAATTCTTTCGCATAATTTGATCTTCTTTATTTATTTTTCTTATATTTTTGTTATTTTTAGACTTGGGTTTTTGGAATGTTTATTGGGAATCGAGGATTCATTTGAAAGAATTGTTCTCTACGGAGGTGTCATGGTGTATATGTATTTTTTTAGTGTTTTTTAGAAACTTTTTTAGTATTTTTAAGCTGAGATTGGAAGAACTTTTGTCGAAGATTAAATGCGAAGAATTATCTTACTTTTGATGAAGTCGAGACTTATTTTAAGGTTTATCAATTTCTGATAGTCAAGCAGTGGTATGTAATTATCAGATGATTAGGAATTTCGTGGGAAATTGCCTTTTTTTAAACTTTTATTAATATTTAACCCACATTGAAGACTCTCACATATCAAACAAACAAATATGTTCTCCATTTCTCTAAAGGAGGTATCAAAACCTTATTATTAATTTCCAACATACATTTATTGGATAGAAATGAAACAATTATTTGCGAATTTTAATATATTTTTGATACTTTGAAATAAAAGTTGAATTCGAATTGAAAATAGGTTCCGTGCAAAATATATATAAATGTATTGTTTATTAATACATAAAATGTTATCTGTGCATACTATTATTAGTTTCAATACATGTATCTCAGAAGATAAATAATATGCAAGAATTCGCAAATGATTACTTCATTTCTTAATCTTCCCTACTAAATATATCAGGCCAGTTTTTTAAATCACAAATCAACACGCTAACCATCGAGTCTAAATTCTATTCCTCGAGTACTGGGGGTTAAATCATCCCCTATATCACAATTCTAATCATCACCAAAATTCCAAAAGTTTCATCCATATATACACATTCACAATTTCAACCATCATTAGAAGTCCCCAAAATTTCATCCATATATAAACATCTATATATAAACCTTGACAATTCCATCCATTTATTCACCTTTTATATATACAATCTATGTAAATACATCTTTACAATTCCAGTTACTAAAATTCCAAAGAAATTCGTTCTTCATATATATATTTTCCCAATTCAAACCACAATTAAAATTCAAAAAAATTCCATCCATATACACAGTCTCCATATATATACTTTCCCAATTCCGGCCATCACTAAAATTAAAAAAATATCCATCCATATATACTCTCTCTATATATATACTTTTCGAATTCCAATCATCACCAAAATTAAGAAAAATTCCATCCATATACACAGTCTCTCTCTCTCTATATATATACATATATATATAATTTCCGAATTCCAACCATTGCCAAAATTAAAAGCAATTCCATCCATGTACACAATCTCTCTCTATATATACTTTCCTAATTCCAACCATTATCAAAATTAAAAGGAATTCCATCCACATATACTTTCCGAATTTCAATTATCACTAAAATTAAAAAAAATTCCATCCATATACACAGTCTCTATATATATATAATTTCCGAATTCCAACCATTGCCAAAATTAAAAGCAATTCCATCCATGTACACAATCTCTCTCTATATATACTTTCCTAATTCCAACCATTATCAAAATTAAAAGGAATTCCATCCACATATACTTTCCGAATTTCAATTATCACTAAAATTAAAAAAAATTCCATCCATATACACAGTCTTTATATATATATATAATTTCCGAATTCCAACCATTACCAAAATTAAAAGCAATTCCATCCATGTACACAATCTCTGTCTATATATATACTTTCCTAATTCCAACCATTACCAAAATTAAAAGGAATTCCATCCATATATACTGTCTCTATATACATACTTTCCGAATTTCAATTATCACTAAAATTAAAAGAAATTCCATTCATATACACAGTCTCTATATATATAATTTCCGAATTCCAACCATTACCAAAATTAAAAGCAATTCCATCCATGTACACAATCTCTGTCTATATATATACTTTCCTAATTCCAACCATTACCAAAATTAAAAGGAATTCCATTCATATATACAATTTCTCTCTATATATACTTTCCCAGTTCCAACCATCAATAAAATTCTCCAAAATCCCACTCATATATACACTCTTCATATATATACTTTCCTAATTCCAACCATTACCAAAATTAAAAGAAATTCCATTCATATATACAATCTCTTTATATATATACTTTCCCAGTTCCAACCATCAATAAAATTCTCCAAAATCCCATTCATATATACACTCTTCATATATATACTTTCCTAATTCTGACCATCATTAAAATTCCCCAAAACTCCACTCGTATATACCCTTTCACGAATCAACCCTCTCCAGACACACTCAAATCATCTCCCCTACCATCCCCCATCTTCTACCCTATTTCTCCACCTTAATTTCCAACGCAACCCTATCAAACCCAACTCTACACCCTCGAGCCCTCTCTAAGATAATCTCGTCTGCATACTTCGCGGGTCGGTGCGAATCCGTATCTCGGGTAGTAAATAACAATCGACCCTCGGAGCATCTCGGTTACATGTTTAATTACGGGGATAATCGGCGATATCGCTAAATCGTAAATAAAACGAGACCGATGGGTAATCAAGGAGGCCATTCAGCCCGGCTATGATTAATACTGTTATCTGTCGAGCAGCCGTTTGCCGCCTTTATAAACTGATCTTAGATAAACGCTAGTTGCGCGCCGAAAGAGCTTCATTATTGTGTCGTGGCCGTGTAATCTGTTGCCTCTGCGCGCACCCCGAGCGCTTCTCCCCGAAGAATTTCGCTTCGATTCTTCGTGCAATTACGCTCCTTCCTGTTTCGCGAACGCATCAGCCTAGGTGATTAACGACACGTGGTTAAGTGTCGAGAGGGGTGGGAGGAAAAATCGGGCAAACCGAGCGTTACGATCGGTGTTTCCGATCATTTTTACCTCCGGCCAAACAGCCTTTCCATTAAGCCTACTTTGATGAGGGTTGATGCGCTCGTGGATAGAGAGGAATTCTTCTTTCTTTTTTTTCTTTTTGGCAAGAGTAATTGCGTTCTTAATGGCTGATTTATGCGGTCACTGTTCTGCTTCTTCCTGTTTTCGCTTTTAAAATTGACGGTGTTCATCGAGGAAACGCGTCAGGTTGTTTTGGGGTAGTTTGTTGGAACATTTGGGATTCTTTTTAACATTTCCTGAGTCTTGGAGATGGATATGTATTTATGGTAGTCGCAATGAATTAATTTTTACATTTTAAAAGTAAAATTGGATGCGAAGGTAATATAAATATGGTGGTTCTGAAGTAGGGTTGCGATCTCAATGTGGGATCTAAAGCAAAGATTTTTTAATTAAATTTTATAGAAACTACATGTATACACTAGTGTATAAAAATTGTATGTATAGAGTATTATAGAATACTATACATTAAAATTTAAGAGCAGTGCTGCATGAGCTTCTCTTATGTAAATAATATCTACAGACTGCTATATAGAATCTTCTGTCAATTAAAGTGTATAATATAAAATTGCCTATTTTTTAATTTTTTAAATCAGTAAATTTAATTATTCACGAATTCTATATTTTTATTCATTTATACGAATCTATATACTATAATTACATAAGGAAATGTGAGTTTGTTTAAGTCAAAATCATGTATATTGACTGTTATTGAAATAGAAACAAATCTGTAGTATAATTTTAATCCTGTACACTATGATAACTTTCTTAATCGACATATTCTTGCATTGAAAAACTTTTCAAAATCAATAATTAAGAATTATAAATATCCACATTTTTATTCATACCGTAACCTTCTTCTATTTTCCATTTTTATCGGTGAAAATAAAACCAAACAAACACTATCACAGATTATCAGCGTCCCAATAATGTCAGCAATAGAGAAAAAATTAATTTTAAGCATTTATATAACCTATATTTATTTATTAGTTCCAATGTTAATTTTGAATTATTGTTAGCGCAAAAGCAAAAATAGTTTACACCAATATCAGCAAGTCAACATTATAACACTTCCACAGAATTTTAACCATTTATGCATAGCCTAATTAACTATACTAATTGCATAATAGCATCGTTAAATCACCACGACTTAAGATAAAGGCAAAAGCATGATACCTAGCACTGGCACAAACGAGCCAGCATTAAATCTCCAAAGGATTAATTACAATCATTTGCAATTTTTATTAAATACTATACATAGCACTGTGTCATTAAATAATACATCTAACCACGCATCACAACTCGATACCACAATCAACCCTGAGAAATTAACACTGGTCTCGGCACATATGCATCAACCACTCTCCTCTCCATCTCGTCCGCCATATACACCATATATACCGACCTCTAACATGACAACTCTATTAAATTCGCCAGCTTTTTCCGCTCGGAACGATCCCTATAGTCTGCTCAGATTACAAATTATCGCTGATCCCCGAGTATTATCCAGCCCTCGATATAATCCCGAATAATTACCTCCATAAACACAGAAACCTCTGCCAATAAAAACAAGAGACACCGGCCGTAAGGAATCTCTTTTTCGCCTCGAGAGCCTCCATCGTCCATTCAGCAGCCAATATCGCAAATCTGTCTAACCGCGGAAAGTCAAGATCTCGTTGGGAGCGAATAGACAAGAGGGAGCGTTGCCCACGGCCGCGGAGCCAGTCGTCGCGTTGATCACTCGCGCGAGCCACGTTCGCCGCCGCGCATGCGCGCCAGCCAAGCTGCGTAGAGGGCGTCGTAGATTGCGCGTGGCGCACCAACGACCTCGGTGCACGGTTCGTTAGCGAGAGGATCGCCTCTTCGTCTGGCAGAGGTGACCTGACGTGGGCGCGGGCCACGCGTCGCTAATTACGAGCAATCAGCCACGAACCCGATGCAAATCTGGCCTCCAAAGGCCAGTCGGGGAAAGTGATTAGAGGATTGGATCGTTGCTTTCGAGAAAATGGCAATCGTCGAGATCATACGGGAACAAGGGGATTGAAGGTAAAGTCCGGGTGGAATTTGTGATCAAGCTTGGTCGTCCCTTGTTAGCCAAGATGGCAGAATTTTTTAGATTAAAATTGCTGGTTTCAGAGTTGAAGTCTTTCCAGAATTGGTGTCAGAATTGGTGTTGTAAGGCTGGTACAGTTATGCAAATACGTAGGATTTTTGGAAGATTTTAATTGGTTTATAATGAGACAGATAAAGGTTTTACAAAAACAGGATATTTTTAATATTATATTGGGATTATTAATCTGAGTGAATATTTTGAAGGATAAGATTTTCTTAAGCCTAGAATTGTTGTAATTCAATACAGATAAATGGTGTTCTTTGAAAATCAAAATTGATAAGAAGATGAGGTTTTGTAAAGATTAAGATTGGTATTATGATGAAATGAATTTGGAATTGATGTTACAAGGCAAGAAAGTTTACAAGTCAGTTGTAAGTTTTTAAATATTAAAAAATTTCCGTTATTAGAGTTAGCATCAATTTGAAAATTTGTATTATCGGAGTTAGCAATATGAAACCGAAAAGTGATGGAGAAACGAGATTTATTTATTACTATTGCAAACCTGGAACATAAAGTTTTTAAAAATTTAAGAGAAATTAATTTGTTTTTAAGTTATTTTTAAGAAAAGAAGAAGGTTTCTGAGGGAAATTCCAGTTGTAGTTAAGACTTTTGATTAGGCGAGAGTATTTTCTTTAAATTAAGTTTTGTGTCACATAATCAAATATAATTTTCTTTTCTGCTTGCTTCAAAGCTTTGTTGGAGAACGTAAAAAGTTAATAAAATTGAATAATGGTACTCTTGTTTAATCGTTTTTGTCATACAAAGAATAATCGAGGTGATCATACCGTACTGCAAACGTAATTATGGCGTAACGAAATTGGGAAATTGAGTAATAGAATCTTATTCAAGTGTTTGATTAGTGTACCTCGAGAGAAAAAGAACGAGGTTGGAAGAATGAATTTTGTGCAAGGACAAGTGACTAGAGAACTCCGTTGCGAATACCGGATTCGTCACACGTGGAATTATTTTTATTGTTAGTACCAAAAAATATAGGTCAGTTGCTGGAATTCCATTCGGACTTGTCGTTTATACGTCTTGAGCTGTAATGATTCTTCTGAACAAATTCGTTTTGCTTCAAAGTCAATTTTCTCGACAGACAAACTTAAACTGTGTAATTCCTATCACAAGAAACGCGAGTAAAATATCTTTTCACAGATTTTTAAACCAATTCTAAATTAGTATTGAATAAATTTCTTACTAAAAACATCCTTAATACGATTGGCATAGAAATCTCTCAAATTCTATTCACTGTAATACGAAATCTTCATGGAGAAATAAATATTCTGTTTAAAATTCTAATTCGGAAAAATATTCAGGTCCTTCGATTTACAAAGTCTATATTCATCTTTAGCTATCACGAAGAATACAAATATTAAATAAAAATTCCAAAATTTACTGTAAAAGATACTCCAACTCTCTCATAATAAATTCTTCGTCACATAGCAAGTTCCAAATTTTACTCCAATCAAAATCATCAAAAACAAATACAAGTATTTCACTGATGATTTGAATCCTATCCTAGGAAACATTCATTTCAAAAATGCAATTTTAAGACAGGTTTTAAAATTAATTCAACTTTATGATTTCAATGATATCAACTTCAAAAGCCTTTAATTTAAGCTCATCTTCTCCAATTCAACTCTTTGCACTCCAAGTATACTTTTCTCCAATTTGATCAACGTTTGGAACATGTTTCAGTAGTTAGGAGCATTTTGAAACTAAAAGCTTCGCATTTCTAGATGAAAACTATTATAAATATCTATTCTCATGTATTCCTACAACAATCTTAGTCACAGAGGTCCACTGATTGTTAAAAATCCCTCATTTCTGACACCCTAGACTCTAAAACCTGTCAAACCCAAGATTCTCAAAATCAAACCAAAATCGATCATCAACCCTATACTCCAAGTCCAACTCACTCTGCCAATCCTC
The DNA here is from genome assembly GCF_001483705.2 of Eufriesea mexicana. Taxonomy (NCBI): domain Eukaryota; kingdom Metazoa; phylum Arthropoda; class Insecta; order Hymenoptera; family Apidae; genus Eufriesea; species Eufriesea mexicana. The sequence goes on along the minus strand of NW_016908540.1, from coordinate 1,442,975 downwards.
GACACAGTGCTCTGAAAAACACCTAAAGTTAAATATTAACCTAAATCAATATCATCAAAAACAAATACAAATATTTCACTATTAATTAAAATTCCAATTAACCCTTTACGCTCCAAATATATTTCTCTCCCATTTGGTCAATTATTCAAACATGCTTCAGCAGTGAGGACCAATTTGGAAACCAAAAGCTTCGCATTTCTAGATGAGAACTGTTATAAACATCTATTCTAAATATATTCCTACAACAATCTTAGTCACAGAGGTCCACTGATTGTTAAAAATCCCTCATTTCTGACATCCTAGACTCTAAAACCTGTCAAACTCAAAATTCTCAAAATCAAACCAAAATCGATCATCAGCCCTATACTCCAGGTCCAACTCACTCTGCCAGTCCTCGACACAAGGTTAAAAATTAATCTGAATCAATATCATCAAAATAAAATATAAATATTTCACTAATGATTAAAATCCAATCAATTCTTTGCACTCCAACGACACAGTGCTCCCAGAAGCACCCAAGGCTCCAAGCCTGGTTCAATTTCGCGCGGACTGGCAGTGACGATGAGAGTCCGCGTGTCCCGATCGAGAGGAAGTTGGAGTAGCCTCACCTTTGTAGGTTCTGGCTTTATCCTCGCCGGCCCCTACCAACGCCGCCTCCTGAACCTCCACCACCTTCACCGAGATCCGCCCACAACGCGTGCTCCTTCGTTCCCTTCGCTCCATCCCCGCGGACTCCCACGCCACGTGCTCGTTCTTCTCGCTGGCCTGCTCCTTTTGGTCCACCAGGAAGCCCCGGATCCTTCATCCATCACGCGCAACTATCGCGACTAACGAGTCGCTCTTCATTCACGACCTGCGGTGCAAGCGGCTCTGGCTGGGTTCACGGGGTCGTGTTTCATTTGGTGAACGATTGCGGGCCACTTGGAGCGAAGGGTGAAGCGGAAGGGACTCCTTTGGCAGTAACAATGCCGGTGAATAATGAGATCGTTCCGTGGAAACGGTAAATGGCGATTTTGGGTGGAGTTCGGGGTCCTGGGGTCAGTTCGGGAGAAGTTGCCAGTGCAACTAGCGATCTGAAGCGATCTGAATCAGGCTAAGTGCGTGGAGATCTGGTGGTAGGTTCTGGTGCGAGATGAGGAATTTGCATGCTTGATTTTGTCTCTGATGATCTTGGAGTTTGTGATTTGATAGAGTAGTTGGATGAATTAGGTTTTGTTTTTTGTATATTATTTTTATTGTTGCGGATGAGATCTGGAGGTGGGATGCTTGATCCTTTTAAGAATCATAGAGGTTTTATTTTTGATAGAATAGTGGAATAGAATTGGTTAATACTATTTTTAGTGTTATGGATGAGATGAGGATGTCGAATATTTGATTTCTTGACAATCTTGGTGTACTTATACTTGATAGAGCAGTAGCATAAATTGACTTTACACTGTTTCTATTGTTGTGGACCAGGTGAGGAGTTGATAGAGTAGTAGGATAGATTTTGATAATATTATTTTTATGGTTGTGGATGAGATGAGATGAGGAAGTGGAATACTTGATCCCTTGACAACCTTGGTGTACTTATTTTTGATAGGACAGTAGAATAATTTAGGTTTATACTGTTTTTATTGCTGTGGGCGAGGTGTGGAATTGGCAGAGTAGTAGGCTAAATTAGGTTAATACAATTTTTATTGTTGTGGATGAGATGAGATGGGGAAGTGGAATACTTGATCTCTTGTTAATCTTGGTGTATTTATTTTTGATAGAGCAGTAGAATAAGTTGACTTCACACTGTTTCTATTGTTGTGGACGAGGTGAGGAGTTGATAAAGTAGTAGAATAGATTTGGTTAATACTATTTTTATTATTGTGAATGAGATGAGATGAGGAAGTGGAGTATTTGATCCCTCGACAATCTTAGTTTACTTATTTTTAATAGAGCAGCAGAATAAGTTGTGTTAATACTCTTTCTATCGTTATGAACCAGCTGAGGAGTTGATAAAGTAGTAGACTAAATTCAAGTTGATACTATTTTTATTATTATGGATGAGATTCGGAGTTGAGTTACTTGATTCTGTCTTTGGAGATCTTGGAGTTCATGTTTTTGATAAATTTGTAGAATAAATTCGGTTAATACTACTTTTATTGTTGTGGATGAGATGTGGAGTTGATCAAACAGTAAAATAAGTTAAGTTAATACTATTTTTATTATTCTGAATGAGCTGAGAAACAGGGATGCTAGATTCTTCAATAATCTTGTAGTTTATATATCTACTAAAGGAGTAGCATAAGTTCGGTTGATATTACTTTCATTTTATATTAAGAATTAATGTTGATTCTGTTTTCGTGTCAGTGTTTTAGCTCAGAGGTTCTCAAAGCATGGGTTTCGACCTAATGATGGGTCCTGTAAAAATATTAAATTATTTAATTATTAGTAGCAATTATACTGCGTTATTGCATGTTAGAAACACCATATTGCACATCTAATTCTTAACATTTATGTTAATTAAACTTGCATTCGATAAAAATTTGAATTCAATAGAAACGTGAATTCATCGAATCGAAAATTTGTATTAATTTCCAAGCAGTGATACGGTCCCAATTAAAATTAATATCATAGAAGAAAACTTAATTTCTAAAGATTTCTTTTAGAAGCGTGATGAAATAGCTCGATGAAAGTTCTGATAAAAGCAATTATATATATGTAATTACGCTTCGATGTAAATAAAAGGTAGCATTAATTTTTCCAGAAACAGCTGCACGTTCTTGGTACAAATACAAAAGCGAAAAGACTGATAATCTTTTAATCTTGATATAATTTAATAGCTTTTATATTAAAAAGGGAATACGATACAGGAAGTTGCATTAAATGGAATGTATTTAAAGAATTTGGTAGGTTATTAAATATTGTTTTATAATTTTGGAAAGAATAATATTCAATTCGAGTCGTTCTGTTTAGAAATACAGATGGATTAGTTCCTTGAGTGGATTATTAGAGGTTATTTAAATGCGACGAATTTAATTGTCGGTACCTCACTTTATGTAACATTCTGCACAATATTACAGAATAAATTCCTCGCGGGTATTAAAATTCATTAAAAAATTATCACATTACCTTTTAATTAAAAAGATAGTGGGAACAGGAAACGGCGTATGAAGAGCATAAAGATATTAATTTACTCTTTTTGCTTAACTAGTACCGAAGAAAGAAATGTTATTTAGACACGCTATCAGTTCTTACATATGTCTTCATCCTCATCCGACATTTTCTTCCTTGTTTTTAGAAGAGGATATTTTTTTGCATCAGAATGATTTGCAAAAAATATCGAGTTCCTGTTCGATAATTTATTTTTTCGATAAAATCGAGTTTACATAAACTCAACAAACATTAATGAATACCTTACCCTCATAGGCTTACCTATTTTTCTATCATCTAAATTCGCATAATTTATAAGGAGAAACGTATCAGATGTATGGGTACATAAATAAAAAATTTATTAAAAAATATAAATAGGATATCACTTGATATTATTTAAATTATTATTTTATACATATAATAAAAATAGGAATAATTTGTAAATTAAACTGCACGAAAATTATTTTCATATAAAGGTACAGAATTTTTGGGAGTACAAATGTTCATTATTAAACCTATTTTCTTTCAATAAAAACACACATAATTCATAAGCTACTACTACGTAGACTTAGGTAATATTCAGAAGCAACGAGACACACACATTGCCAATTTTTCATAAATTTTCTTCTTTTTCTCACAATAGAGATACACAATACACGTAATTTATAAGATAAAACATGCATAAATTATTTTTGCATAGACATTCACAATAAAGACACGTAATTCCTAAATATATCACCGGATTACCTGCATTTTCTGTAACGAAAGTATACCTTCACATACCTTCACATACCTTCACATATCACTGTAAACCTTACCTCCATGTAAACCTAATGCAAATTTACTTTCGTGCAAACCTAAGCAACATCCAAAACCACAAATTCGTCGATTCCTGCCAACTCTGCTACCTTTTCTAAAAAAAAAGAAAAAAAAAAGAAAAATAATTCCACTGGCTTGAAACGAACCTAATGTAAATTTACCTTCACACAAACCTAAGCTACATCCGAAAGTACAAATTCATCGATTCCTGCCAACTCTACTACCTTTTATCCGGAAAAAATAATTCCACTAACTTGACACGAATCTAACACAAATTTACCATCGCATAAGCCTAAGCAATATCCAAAAATACAAACTCGTTAGTTACTACTAGCTCTACTACTTTCTCCCTGAGGAAAATAATTCCACTAACTTCTCACGAGCCTAACCCAAATTTACGTTCGCGCAAACCTAAGCAACATTCAAAAGCACAAACTATTATAGTCTGTTCTTACTAATTCTACTACCTCCTCCACCTGAAAAATAATTCCACTAACTTGAAACGAAATTCCAAAACACACCCAACACGTCATATCGACCAGGAAAATGTCTAAAATTCGAGGTACACTAGTCCAAGGCAAGAACCCTGGCGACCACGCAAGAAACTCGAGTCTGTTCCTACCAACTCTACTATCTCCTTCACCTGAAAAATAATTCCACTAACTTGAAACGAAATTCCAAAACACACCCAACACGTCATATCGACCAGGAAAATGTCTAAAATTCGAGGTACACTAGTCCAAGGCAAGAACCCTGGCTACCACGCAAGAAACTCGAGGCAACAAGAACCTCGGCTGGCAGCCGTAGTGGACTTGGAACATCAACCTCTTTTTCCTCCATTCCAATTATCGCAATTATAGCGCTTGAGTCACGCTTCACCAGACGCGAATTGATTCAGCCCAGCAATTCTGCGACTCATTGTTGCACATACTGCAGAAGCAGTAAAGTTCGCGTATTTTTTCCCTGCCGCCCTCGTGCACCACGACCGACAGACAGGTGTTGCCAAGGCATGGAGAGCTATTTTGCATGGCTTCTTTCGGAATTCCGCCGTTTTTCCCCGCTCGAGACTGTTACGTTACGCCTTCGTAACTGTACAGGCCTGTGAGTCATAGTTTAAAGGATAAAGAATGATCGCCGAAGCGGCGGCGCGATTTATTTCTTCATGGTCAAGCGGTACAGAGAAATGTGCGAACAGCCCGCTTCACGCTCCGCTCAGTTCATCCAGCGAATGTCGGAATGCTGCGCGAACAGGACATTTTTTATCCTGGGAAAAAGAGGCGAAGTGGCACCGGGACTTTCTACTTTCCTCGGCTTCCGGCTAGTTCCATCTAATCGCGTGGGCTTTTCGCGTTTACCTCTGTTCGTTGCAATTACAGGAAATATATACGGCTTCTATGATCAGAAGATCCGGATTTTAACGAAAGCTTGCTTGTATTTACAGCGGGAATTTTCCATAAAAGAAAAAGGAATTTTTCTGTCGGTGGGAAGGAGGGTGAAAGTGAGAGGGGCCTCCTTCGGGGGGTGAAATTGACAATTAAAATTATAACACTTCTTCTGGGAGAAATTAAACATTTTTAATTTGAAAAGTTTGTGCTACGTTTCATTTCTATAAATTTGAGTTTAAAAATATATAAAATGGGGTATAATTTTAAGGGTTGATTTCTTGAAATGTTATTCCATGAAAGCAAAATTGTTTCATTATTCTTTGCACGCGCACATAAATTTTTTGGAAAATTAAAAATTACAGAATATATTATATCAATCATTCATAGATCACTGATTAATTCCACCTGTTGAATTTTGCAAAATTATAGTGATAAAATACTGAAATAAAATTGTTAATTGAATAAAATAAATTTTTAAATGTTGTTTTCTGGAATTAGTTAAATTGGCAAATGAGTGTATCGTCTATTGGAATTACAATTAAGGTTAATTTCAGAAGAATGTGATTTTTGTCTTGGTTATTATTTTGAATTATTTTGTTTGGATTAATCGATGAAAAGAATAAAAGTAAGGCTGTTATATATTAGATTTTAATAAATATGAAGTTATCGCTTAATAATGACAAAATCCTAAAGTAATATAGTTAATTAAATAAGATAAATTTCTAAGTATTGTTTTTCAGAGTTAGTTAAATTGGCAAACGAGTGTCCTATCTGTTGGAATTATAATTAATGCTAAATTCGAAAGAATAGGATTTTTGTCTGGGTTATTATTTTGAATTATTTTGTTTGAATTAATCGATGAAAAGCATGAAGGTAATTGGCTGTTATATGATCTGTTCACTGCACGAATCGATTAACTCCACTTTTGGAAAAATCTTAAATTTAAGTGTCAAAGCACTTGGTATAGCCATAACATTTATATTTAATATTTTTCAAAAAGTGTAGTTAATCGATTTGTGCAGTAAACAGCTGATATATTGGATGGTAATAAAGATGAAGTTATCGCTTAATAACGATAAAATCCTAAAATAATATTGTTAATTAAATAAGGTAAATTTCTAAGTATTGTTTTTCAGAGTTAGTTAAATTAGCAAACGAGTGTCCTATCTGTTGGAATTATAATTAAAGCTAAATTCGAAAGAATAGGATTTTTGTCTTGGTTATTATTTTGAATCATTTTGTTTAAATTAATTGATGAAAAGCATGAAGGTAATTGGCTGTTATATATTGGATGGTAATAAAGACGAAGTTATCGCTTAATAAAGTAGTCAATATTTATGGGGACTGGAATTGTATTACATTTTGGTGAATTAAGTCAGAGTGATGTGGAAGTACTCGCGGTTTCTTTAAGCCGAGATTTTATGATTTTCTGCATCAGTAGTCAGCCTCTTGGTAAGAGACTTTTACTTCGGAGCTATCAAAGGTGGGGCATAGTGAGAAAGTGGTGCAAGTACAGTCTTTTCTGGGAGATAAGTATAGCAACTAGGAGATTTTGTTCTAAATTTCCTAACTGTTTGAGCTTGTATGTGAACTGAATAGGTTGTTAACTTGAAAGTTAGCTATTTCAGATCACGATCTTAAGTATCTTGGACCATAGTTTGCTAGAATTGCAGACTCCACTTGTTGCGCTACTTTGACTACGTCAAAGATAGTCAAATGGTGCAGATTGTAACATAAAATTTCTCTGAAATAACGCGTGATATCATTTTCATAGGATTTCGCTTTGGATCAATGATAAAGATTCGTGTACCCTATTTTTGTGAGCCTGTTAGGTACCTGGGCCTATTACACTATCAGTCAAACGTGTATCCTTGACAAGTGTCTATTTCTCAGCTTTGTATAATAGGCATACGTCAATGCAACTCACCAAGTCATTCGACCATGGATAATCCTATTTGCAGAATTCCATATTCAATCAGTGATAATAATCCTTGCATTATATCTTTATGATCCCTGTAGAGTACCCAGCCCTATTACGCCATGAAGAACTAGACCTGCATTTTCTCCAAGTATTTTCTTCTTAGGTGTGTATAGTCTCGCACAATCATGTATGTGTCTCAGTCATTCAGTCTTGTATAATCCAAATTGTAGAATTCCATTTCTGACCAATAATAAAAATTCCTATACTCTGTCTTTATGGCAGTGCTAATAAACCTAAATCAATTAAACTCCCATTTTTTTACAAAATCTTCTTCTTCTTCCACAATTTCACTGTTGAATAAGGGACACTAAAAACTAAAACTGAAGATTCTAGGATCACCTTATTATATATATAATGACATATTTAATGTATAATTCGATTCCACATCACCCAATTTGAAGATTTCCATTTTTGACAATCTTAGCTTTATAGTAACATTAGTAAATAGTAGTACATTAATTTCACTATCATCAGTCAGGCATACATTGCTCTCCAAGTCGAAACTCGGTCATTCTTCACCCCCGATTTCACCTTTGAATAAGAAACGTTGAAAAGCATGATGAAATACCACGAATCCATTCTAATGTATTTCTTTGCATAATACCTCTAGACCACATATCATATCTTCGTTAGCCATTCAATAATTCAAAAATTCCATTTTTAACAAAAATCGAATACCTCATTTTTATAAAAACATTAGCAAATAGTAATACCCCCCAGACTTTTGTCATCAACGAGACTTCCATTTCTCTACAAAACACCAATTCCAATCATTCCTCACTCTCAACTTCACTGTTGAATAATACACAGTAGAAACTGAAATAATAGACCCCAGACTCACTAGTAAACCCACTAATACTAGTAATAGTACTAGTAAACGTAGTCCAATCAGTCTTCCATCTCTCCTCAAAACAACTGTCAAAACCCAAACCCAAACCCAACCATTCTTCATCTTTCATTTTCTAACAATAAACACTAAAAATTGAAACAGAAAACCCCAAACCTACCTTATTCCTCAATTTTGTGTAATACCTCAAAACAACATATCCTAGTTATTCTGTTCCATCTAATTTCTCCTGTAGAATTCCATTTTTGATGTAGAACAAAAATTTGTGTATCCTATTTTTATAATAATACTAGCAAAGCAAGTCGAATTAGATCCCGATTTCTGTTTAAAACAACTGTCGAAACCCAAACTCAACCATTCTTCATCCCCAACTTCACTATCGAAGAACAAACACTGAAAGCTAAGACAGAAGACCCCAAACCTAATTTATTCCTCAATTCTGTCTAATACGATACTTCAAAAGAACATATCCTAGTCATTAAATTCCACCTAATCCCACTGACAGAATTCCATGATTGACCAAGGACAAAAATTTGTATATCCTGTCTTTGTAATAGTATTAGCAAGCCTAGTCCAATCAGAGTGCAATGTCTCCTCAAAACAACTGTCGAAACCTAAACACAATCATTCTACACCCTCAACTTTACTATCAAGCGAGAAATACTGAAAGCTAAATCAGAAGACCCCAAACCTAATTTATTCCTCAATTCTGTCTAATACGATACTTCAAAAGAACATATCCTAGTCATTAAATTCCACCTAATCCCACTGACAGAATTCCATGATTGACCAAGGACAAAAATTTGTATATCCTGTCTTTGTAATAGTATTAGCAAGCCTAGTCCAATCAGAGTGCAATGTCTCCTCAAAACAACTGTCGAAACCTAAACACAATCATTCTACACCCTCAACTTTACTATCAAGCGAGAAATACTGAAAGCTAAATCAGAAGCCCTCAAACCCACTTTATTCCTCAATCTCATGTAATACCTCAAAACACCATATCCTAATCATTCGCTTCCCCTAATCCCACTCTCAGAATTCCATCTCTAACCAATAACAAGAATCATACATCTCATCTTCTGAACAAGACTAGCAAATACTAATACTTCAACCTCGCTATCAATCTCCAAAACATCACTACTCCGAAAGCCATCCATTCTTCACCCTCGATTTCAGCCTGGAACAAGAAAGCCTAAAAAGCAGAACAAACGATCCAATCCAATTAACCAGATCGACCCGCCATCTACCTCTCTATCAAGCGAAACCACGAGGCCATATCCTGCGAGCATCTCAATCCAGGCTCATAAAACAAATCACCTGCAACGGCAGCGATATCCAGTAGCTCCCTAGCAAAATCGAATATCTGCAACGCCGTTCCATCGCGTTTCGCAAACACGTTCCCCGCGTTTAACGTGCAAAAAGCCAGCGCTCACCGCGGAAGGTCGTCCCGATGTTAAAACACCAGGCCAAGCGATTCCTCGTCGGATCGCCTGCAGATCCGAACGCACGGCGATCGTACGCGACCGCACGATCCCTGAAAACATCTAATCCGGCAGATAGGAGGTGCCATTACGCGGCGCTGCGCTAACGCGAAAAACGGTAGCCTCGTTCCGCGCGCGGGCAATACAACGACACGCCTCGTCCTGCGGAGCCGGCCAGCGACGCAGGAGCGGACTATCGGCCGGATCGCGCGAAATAGTACGGTTACGACGTGTTTTATGATCCGCGGGTAAGTGCGCGTTCCTTTCTAGCGGCAAAGTGGCAAAACACCATCGTGATAAAGGAACGCAGCGGTAGGAAACGGCTTGAAAGCCGACGCTGAAAGCCGAGTTTCTGGCATGGCCGTGGAAGGGAAATCCGCGTTCGTGCCTTTTTTCCCCCTTTTTCTTTTCCTTTTTCTTCCTCCGAGGGCTCCGAGGGTCTTTTTGTTGGGACTCGCTGACCGCGCCTTGGCCTGAGAGGCTGTTTCGTTGAGCCGTAGAAGGGTAATCTGTGGGGTGAGTATGGTGTGTGTGTGTGTGTGTGTGTATGTGTTTGTGGCGGGAAGTTGCTCGGTGTTTGGTGTGGTTTTTCATCTTTTTTGGGTGGAATATGATTAGTTTGGTGATGGTCATTTTTATTAGGATAATGATGGAGGTGGTGGTTTGAATGATATATAGCGTTGGGCAAGTGTTGCGTTGTAAGTGAATATTTAATTTTGTAGTTACTTCTCGAGTAATTGAATAATTAAAGAATGGGAATGAATAATTTCCGCTTGGGAGTTTTAGTTTTTAGCATTGCGGGAAAGAGGTTCTTGTTTCTCGCTTAGGCTCTATCGTTCTGTGGTTGAAATTATGGTTGTACTTGTTGCAGTGTCTGAAAGAGAGTTTCTGAAACAGGGGAAATTACAAATAAACAATCACGAATAAAATACATTTAAAAAATAATTTGCAGATTGTTGTGTATAAATACAGTATATAAATAAATAATATGATAGACTAGCATAAGCTCTAGATCTTTGCAGATCTAAAGATACTGCATTGTGTATGGTACTTTTGAATATAAATAAGTAAATAGCACAAAGTTTAAATTATTTAAATGCGTAAGAAATATTTCATATATTTATTAAAATTTATAGAAAACCTGTAATTCCAAGTGTCGAATTAAAAACAATGCGAATTTGTGCTGCAAAATTTGTTTCAAACAGTAAAAACCCTACAATTTATATATCAATATTTACCTCGTTAAAATTACACTAGTGATACTAATTTTAAAAAAGAAACGTAAAACAATAGAGACTATTTAAATCAACCAAAGTGATTTAAATTAAAAACAGTAATTAAAATTATCTGTAAAAGTGTATCAGTGACTCCATGTTCGAAACTAGTGACAGTGAATCAGTGATACTGCAATCAGATTTAAATCCCCAATCTTTTGAAAACTTTTTTCAAAAGAGCTACCAAAATGTTCAGTCTCGACTGGGGTTTTCACTTCATTCCAGAAGAATATGGAGGTAAGAAAATCCACTTCAATAAAGAAACTAAAAAGAAAACATAGCTCTCCATTTCCCACGAAAAAGAATATCACACCTGTTTCATTACAATACCTCACTAACAAAGTACCAAGAAATTAAATACCTCATTCTTCCTCAAAAAGAAAATACATCACTCACTTCAAAAAAGGAGAAAAATTTCCCCTAAACGATTTCAAATCAGCAACAATCCCATGATATCAAAAATGCACAGTGCCATTTATAAAAGTCAAAATTTTTATATTTTTATACTTAATACCGATTTTTATACCTAAAACATTTCTTCAAATTAAATGATACATGAATATATAATTTAATATCACTTTTAAGCAGAGTAATTCATTACTTCGAAGATAAAGCCTTCATTCTTATGCCACTAGCAATGAGAGTTACTATAATTTTTAATGCACGTTAGAGATTTATTTATTTCGAGATCTATTTTAATATAGCCTATCAAAAATTGATAAACATTTATTCCAAATAATATTTCGCGACTGCGCTACTGAAAATGTGCAAAAAATGGTAACAAAATGAACACTGTACAACCTGTACATCAGCGTTATTAATAAATTCTTGTGCAAGAATTTGTCTCGAAAATCGAGAAACATTGCGAGGCCGGGACTAAAAATGGTCGAGCGTTGCCCCGACCATTGCAGATAAATTTTTGCGCAAGCAGGGGTACCAAATTCGTCGTACGCAAAAGGAGGAAATGCGCGGGGCACGGAGCACCGTCCTTAATCCTGGCGAGGCTTTAATCGCGAATTTATGACTTAATATATCGGCGTTCCGACGACTCTGGACGTTGAAACACCGAGAAAACGAGTAATCGCGCAATTTCAGCGGCGCGGAGCTCGCACGAAGCCACCCCATGCTGCGCGTCCGGCGAAGCGACCGGCCGAGCGCGTGGACGAAGAAAAAGTCGCGGTGGAAGTAAGGAAAGCTCGGTAGCAGGTGTCCCGCTGCGAAGTTTTCTCATTTCCAACGTTTTGACGTGCCCCGACGTACCGGTCTGCCTACGTGGAATAATACATACTTCCGAACGGAGACCAATTAAATCGATCCGCAACGACAGCTCGCTCCTGTTGCCCGAGCGCATTGATTTAATTAGCGTGTCGTCGGTAGCCGTACGCGTGCACCTTGTAAATTGTCCAGGGACAATGAGTTCGGATTTATTTTCTCGTTTGCATGTGCAGGAGGTAGGAGGTTCGTTCGAATTATTTTGTTTGGGGATAATGGTCGTCTGAGAGGGGACTGGGTGAGTTAGGTATGTCGAGGGGTTTCTTGGGGTGAGATAAAGGTGCGAAGGGTTTTAGGGATTTGGTAGATTTGATGAGTTTGGGATTTAAATATTACGAAGTTTTGGTGATTTGGAATTAAGAATTTTTGAGTTATCGAATTATAGATTTGATTTTAGAGTCGAGGAAATTTCGAATTTTCAAGCTTCCTAACTTTTTAATTTTCAAATTGTCGAATTTTGGATTTTCAATTATTAATGTGCTATATTTTTCAATTTTTAAGTCTTCGACTTCGTAAGTTGTCAAATCCACAAAATTTCGAGTCTTTAAATTTGTATGTTTTATAAGTTTTTACAGCGTAACTGAATTTTAGAGTTTTAAAGTCTCTAAATTTTAGAATTTTCAATTTTTCATGTTTCCATATTTTCCAATTTTCGAGTTTCCGATTTCCTCAGTTGTCAAATCTACTCTACTAACTTTCGGTTCTCAAATTTATAAGCGCAGTAAAATTTTCGAATTAAACTCTTAAAAGCTTTTTAAAACTTGTAGAATTTTAAATTCCCTAAATTTTAGAATTTTCAATTCTTGTTAATTCCATATTTCCAATTCTCCGACTCCCCGCGTTGTCGAACCCTCTAATTCCCAATTCTTCAAATTCTCAGACATAATTTCTCATACAATTACTTTCCACGAACCGTTTACCTTCTAACTTATCAAGCCACTGGACGAGCCCGTGTATCTCTTATTCCCTTTTAACACGTCCCCGACTTAAATCCTCCTAATACCAGCATTCCCTTCTTAAAATTCTCAGTACCCCGCAATATCTTCATCTACCCACACAGCGGTGTTCAGAAATCGTCTGCTTGCTGTCGATTTATCAACATGCTTCTAATCAAGAGAGTACTCGCGCTCGGTCGCGCGACCAGAGAAGCTGTATTAGTTAACCTTGTCAGATAGGTAGGTAGCTACCTTCTAGCTGGTCGTGCATGCTAAGTAGCCACTTCGTGGGTGGTGCTGCTGACTACCACCTACAGTCGCAGTCGCGGAGCACGTGGTATTCGTCGATCGATCGATCGATACGCGTTCCATCCCCGAGTGATTGGAATTGCTACCCCCTCTAGCGCGCCTCGGATTGTCGAACAGCGCGGCTGAAGGCTCCTTTGATTCCGATCTTCGAGTTCGTTCAGCAAGTGCACGTCTGATCGGGGCTTCCAACCTTCCCTTCCTGTTCCGCCTCTTCATAGATGTCGCTTCTCTCTTCCACGAGATCCTGGTCCCAGTTGATGCTTGTAATTAGCTGCGTTATAAAACGCGAACACGTGTGTCAAGTGCTTACCTGTGTGTGAATCGCGTAATTAGTATAACATCGTGGTTGACAAGGGCAGCGATGGATTCAGCTGATATCCTTCGTAATTTATCGTTATACGATCGTGTACTGCTGACCTTAGGTTCATTACACAGACATTGCTTCTTTAAATACGTTAATAATTACACGGTGTTAATATCAATAATATTTATCGTATTCGTAATACTCGATATTCCGCGTTCACTCGTTTCATTTTGAAATATATTATAGCTGCTTGCCATAATTTATCGAGTATAATTATTTAACATAATTCCATTGTTGCAGAATTTTAATATCACAATGTTCGTTATTTCTCGACTGCTAAACTATTTTCGAAATTTATTACAGTTATACGCTATAATTTAGCGTTATGGTATTTTACACGATAATGAAACTTAATATTCGTGACTCTTCGAGTGTCAAACAATTTTAATATTATAATGTTCGTTATTTCTCGACTGCTTAACTATTTTCGAAATTTATTACAGTTATACGCTATAATTTAGCGTTGCGATATTTTACGCGATAATGAAATTTAATATTCGTGACTCTCCGAGTGTCAAACAATTTTCGAAATTGATCACGGTTGCTTATAATTGGCACTCGCCATTCTTCGTTTATTAATTCATTTTCGAAATCTATTACGCGGATCATTAATCATCGCGATAATTCCTATTATTTCAGCAGCCCATTACCATTATAATAATTAACCTCTCCTACCCAAGCTATCCCCATTCGAAACACGATTATCACCCCACTCATCTTTATGAAAACGCCATTTCGTAATTGAATTTTTACCGTCATACCTGCTCCCGTGACATTACGACATTCTTTCCTAACCTACAATATAGTTAAACGCTGTGACCCACGATAATTCGATGCAACGTCTATACACGTGCACACGGAGCAATTCGAACGCTCACTAAGACACACGTGGAAGGTAGTCGAACAATGAAACGTAGATCCCACGGATCTCGATCGAACCGTCGAGATCGATTTGATTAAAATCTTCCCATTGAGCTCATGCGAGTCCTTGGAGCCCGACATCTAGGGCGGTCTCTCTTTAACGACAGTAGAGGGAAACGCCGTGGGTGGCGCTCGCATCTGCATTTGTTCGATTCTGCCGTATATCCGTCTACGTTTAACCCGCTATCGATGCCTCGATCTGACGTTTCGTTTACCTTTTTGTTCCAGGCTCGGAGAAGAATGGATTTCCTGATGCCGGTGCTTCCTTCGCGTGTCAATTTGGTGAGCTATCCAACGGTTCTTGCGTACCCTTTCATTTCATTATTATTCTTTTTCTTCTTTCTCTTTCGTTTTCTTTCGCTCAGTCACGGAGACAAGCTTACCTAGATGGGACAGGTTAGATTGTCTTAACGACGCGATCAGTTTTTAAGCGATAACGCGGTTGTTATTTGCAACAGATTCGTAGCCTTATTTTTCTAAGACCACTTTCCCGTGATTACGGATAATCAAGCGTGCGCAATGATCTTTTTACGTTTGGCTACACGCGGCCGGGAATTTATGCGAAATCGCTCGAACAACGAGAATAATGAAGGTAAATGAGCGTGGATGGTTTTGCTAAAATTGGAAATATCAAGCGACCGTAAAATGCCGTTTATAATGACAGGATGTTATAATGGAAGGTTAAGCGTTGTTTGTTAGTAGTCCTGTCGACGTTTTTGCAAATAAAATGCGTAAATATATCTGGAGAGATGGCGAAGTATTATATTAAAGATTTTTCTACGCAAGATTAAAAGTACACTCGTTTTATTCCACGCTTAGTGTCATCTCTTTCCTTCCTGATCTACGTGCTGAGAATTAATTCGTTCGAGTTATTTTCATATCGTACGGGATTGCCATCTTTTTTACCAGACTTCGCAGTTTTATGACAAATTTTTTACCCGTTCGTTCCAATCTTTAGGCTTGTCCTTTTTCCTTTGCTGCGAATTAATGAATTGACTGTACTTAAGAACGATGCCTTTGATACGGTGTGTCACGAAAGTTTGCCGGAATTATGTACACGGAAAATTAACACCGTAAATAATTGTTACGTAAAAATTCTGGTGAACCAATTTCAAAAAGGTACATGCAGAAATGACATACTTTTTACACGTTATTTATATACTAATTACACGTTATACATTAAAGGTAGTTTACATTGAAAATACGAGATGCAAAATAATTGCGTAATTCCAAGACACTCGGTTATAGAATTTCTCTAAGTATTCTCAAAATTATCTTCCAATTAGTGCATTCATTTAAAAAGGCAATTCCATTTATAAAAATTGCCATAGGTATAAATTTTCGCTATAATTATCCCAGGACTCAGTTCCTTACGTACACCAACAATTTGCAATATTAAACCTGCATACCCCAAAATTGCAAGATCGAAACCCACCAAAAAATTTCAAACTCAGTCTTCGACGTAAATCTCAATACCCTACTGTGACAGAACAGGAATAAGAAAGGAAGCAAGAATATTACCACTTCGATCTTCAATGATCGCCAAACGTAATCATTCAGAGATCACAAAAAGTCCTCACCACCCATCACCATCGGGTCTCTAAATTCACGAGGGCCATTAAGCATCGAAGGCTCACACCGGAACAATGAAAGACAGCCATTTCTAGAGCTAATCGGCCGTAACGGGATCACGTGCCCGAAATAAAGCTGGCCCGGGACACCTCCTGGGACCACTGTGCATCGGTCCCTGGCCAAGGTCGTGGTCGATGCGTAGCGAAACGATTAGGGTCTAACGATTATTCGTGGTCCTACGGGGCAGTTAACCGGTCGTAGAAGTAATAACGGCCGACAATCTGGTCCGGCAATCAATGAGTACGTGTTTATGTAAATCGAACGAGCCACGACACGAACCACGCGAGCAACTTTTCCTATGCGGTCGAGACCTGCGCCGGTCGAGGGTTGGAATGCTTTGTTATCTCACGAGGAAGACGATATGTCCCGTCTGCACGCGAGACTCCTCCTGAACACCTCTGATGACGGATCTGGTCCCGGGGTGGATTCCAGGTCTCGCGTGTATCCGATTTTTTGACGATTTAATTCGCCTAGGTGTTCGTCGAGGTGAGTTTGCGGATTTGGTGAGAGGCTAATGGCGATCAGGGGATAAGGGGATTGATGTTGTCGAGATTTAGGTTCGCGATTAGGTTATGTGTCGGCGACAAGTCGCGAGCCTTGATTGGGATATGGGGTATGGATTTTTGTGGACAGTGCACAGTGTGATTTCCTTCGTTATTTTCTTATCAACTCCTGTCTATAGTTTATTTTCGGAGTATTATGGAGAAAGTTGAGTTCCCTTTATTTTCGATGTCGATGGGAATTAAGATTTCTGATAGGTGACATCGATGATAACGAATAACGAATGTCGTGCAGATTTATTTGCTTTCTCCGCTTTGTGGGCCCCTGACAATTCTAATTCTAGATTGCTATGCCTAGAATTCAAATTTACTCTTGGGATATTATATCTATAGAAACAAATGCACTATAGAGACAAATATTATTTTGGAATATAGACTTTCGTAAGCGTTGTTCAGATTAATGGATTAATTACCTCTTCTTTTGGATTAATTACTCCTTTAAGGTGTTTTGTTGGAATTGACATGAGCAATTTACGTCATGGCTTCAAAGGATCCAGATGTAGGGGAGAGTTTTTCCCATTGTGGAAGAAGACCTAAAAATCTTGAGTCAGTTGTTGAGAATAGACCTACCCTGACCTGACGTGCTCCCTTGAGTGTTTACAGAATAAAAATTTATTTTACCCACTCCTTAATTTTTACTTGGTTCCCCTTCTAATTTAACAAATTTATTCCCAGAGAATTACGTGTGTTTTCTCTCAATTTTTTCGTACTCGTGGTTTCCATTACTCTGATATGTATTATACACTATATCGAATTTATGTTTCTACATGAACAAATATCGCAGACATACGGTGAGTTGGAATCATCTTCAGTGCAATGCAAGATAATCGAGGTCATGCTACAGGACTGCAAGGACCTTGAAGGTCACGCGAAATCATGCAGGTCGTATAATTTGCAGTTAAGGTCATTCGAAGGTTACATGGACGGGTTCCTCGAGGTGGAGCAATTTGCTGCCAGTCATTTGAAGGTCATTAGAGGTCGCCGAGGTCGTATCGCTGGAGGCGAAGGTCGCTCGAAGGTCATGCCGCGTCATTAAGGTCGCATCATCGGCGATTAAGGCCATTTCAAGGTCACGAGAAGTCATCGGGATCGTAGCGCTCGCAGTCACAGCTATTAACATTCAATGCGATTTTAATGTCATCGAATATTACCCAGGTCGTTTGACGTCATTTGATAGGTGATTATATTAATATGAATAGGTTACATGTGTTCGTGATTTATGTACAATAAAAACATGTTCTGCAACATTCAATTCGCGGTATATTGTAGCTAATCGTCGTAACGTTGCTCGTTTAGAAAATGGAGGTATGGTTAGGAGACCATAAGCTTAAGAAACCTCATCCTATAATTACTGCAAATGATGAGTCTTAATTTGATTTAAAGTAAACCTCTTCGTAGCCTGCTCGTTTGAAATACAGAAGGTCGTGGATTCCGTACAGGGAAACTTCGTTCTACGGTTACCTCCGGATTCCAGTTTAATTTCAAGCCAGCTTCTGCATACTTCAGACGAATATCTCTTCTTTAAACTAATTCCGCGACAACTCCTTAGTATGATCAATCGATCTTCGAATTTCATCGAGTATTTACACATCAATAGATTATTCAATTATTCTACGAACGATCTGGAGTATTAATTACACTGTTCAGCACGAATTTTAATCGGTAATGTCCATTCAGTTATTCTTGAAGAGTTTATTTTCCTGGAAAATTCATAACAGAAATTGCTCTACCACTTCGAATTTTCGAAAATTGTAAATTTTCGTAAGAATGTATGAGTTTAGGATGAAATGAGGTACTACGTAAAAGGTGAGAACGTTAGGAGGTTCATTGTTGGCTCAAAAGTTATTAGCAAGTTATTAATAAGTGGAACAATCAATCTAAAGATGAGACAGAAAAACAAATTCAAGGAAAAATAGGAGAAAACCGAGAAATAAAATCTTGTATAAAAAGAAGAAAATGGTCACCAATGTCCACCAATAATGAAGTATCTGAGCTAAAATGAAATAAATAAATAAGAAAAAGAATATGACATGAATAAAAAAGGAAACAACAAAAACAGTAAAACAGGATTTAAAAACTACGAAGACATAGGTCAGTTCAAGGATGTATTTGAAAATCGACCAATACTAGAAAAGGAAAGAAATAAATATACATGCACACGTACAAAAATACATAAAAAAATACATATATACATAAAAAATACACATATACATAAAAATATATATATACGTAATATATAATACATAGTACTGACCAATGACCAGTGACCAGTGACCCTTGACCGTTGGCCACCCCGTTGTGACCATCAACCAAGTCCAATGGAGAAGATCCGTTCGGTCCGAAGAGAAAACTGAAAATGAGTTTCTAAACGATCGCACGATCTATATATAGCCGACGATCGACCGAAGATCAACGAAAAGTCACGGACGTTACCGATTTCGTTAATAATCATTTTTCTTCTATAATAACCATGAATTTCTTGATTTTTTTCTTCTTACTATAAATATTTATGCTTAGAGCAATTTTTTATTAACAATTTTAATTTGTTATTAATCATAAATTTAATCATTTATAAACTATTATTATAAATTATAACTGCATTCGCAGTCTCAAAGAATAAATTGTCATGATAGGTATACGTATGTCAAAATATTTTTTTTTTATGTCCATTCAGTTATTCTTGAAGAGTTTATTTTCCTGGAAAATTCATAACAGAAATTGCTCTACCACTTCCAATTTTCGAAAATTGTAAATTTTTGTAAGAATGTATGAGTTTAGGATAAAATGAGGTACTACGTAAAAGGTGAGAACGTTAGGAGGTTCATTGTTGGCTCAAAAGTTATTAGCAAGTTATTAATAAGTGGAACAATCAATCTAAAGAGGAGACAGAAAAACAAATTCAAGGAAAAATAGGAGAAAACCGAGAAATAAAATCTTGTATAAAAAGAAGAAAATGGTCACCAATGTCCACCAATAATGAAGTATCTGAGCTAAAATGAAATAAATAAATAAGAAAAAGAATATGACATGAATAAAAAAGGAAACAACAAAAACAGTAAAACAGGATTTAAAAACTACGAAGACATAGGTCAGTTCAAGGATGTATTTGAAAATCGACCAATACTAGAAAAGGAAAGAAATAAATATACATGCACACGTACAAAAATACATAAAAAAATACATATATACATAAAAAATACACATATACATAAAAATATATATATACGTAATATATAATACATAGTACTGACCAATGACCAGTGACCAGTGACCCTTGACCGTTGGCCACCCCGTTGTGACCATCAACCAAGTCCAATGGAGAAGATCCGTTCGGTCCGAAGAGAAAACTGAAAATGAGTTTCTAAACGATCGCACGATCTATATATAGCCGACGATCGACCGAAGATCAACGAAAAGTCACGGACGTTACCGATTTCGTTAATAATCATTTTTCTTCTATAATAACCATGAATTTCTTGATTTTTTTCTTCTTACTATAAATATTTATGCTTAGAGCAATTTTTTATTAACAATTTTAATTTGTTATTAATCATAAATTTAATCATTTATAAACTATTATTATAAATTATAACTGCATTCGCAGTCTCAAAGAATAAATTGTCATGATAGGTATACGTATGTCAAAATATTTTTTTTTTATCTATATTTTTGGCTAAAATGAATTATTACACGAAAGGTAAAACTGAGGGTGATAGAGTAATTTCGATTATGGATTAGTGTCTGGGAAAATAAACTCTACGAGAATCATTTAATGGATATTATAGATCAGAGGAAAAGTTAAAGTATATTGAACAGTTCTATCGCCATTCAAACTTCAACAAACATCCGAATTTCAATAAATTTTATACTTCCTGAAGTTACTTTGATAATCTTCAGCATCGACAATCATTTCCAAACTTGATCGAACATTCAAATTTTTCTAATTTTCGATTTGATTTCGAGCAAACTTTCTCTGTCATAAATATTTTCAGAAAATTCTTCAGCTGATCGCTCTTCAAACTTCGTCAAATATTAAAATTTTGCTAAATACTATTACAATTTGAAATATTTATGACTTAACCTATTCCCTAAACTATTTTATAACAGATCTGCGTCATAAGCAATCACTCTTCAAACTTCATCAAACATTCAAACTCCACCAATTTCTAATTCGATTTCAAGCAAACTTTCTTCCACTTCAAACCTTTTTCAATCCTCTTTAATAAATATTTTGACAAAATTCTCCAGCATAGAGATCGCTCTTCAAACTTCATCAAACATTCAAATTCCTCCAATTTCTAATTCAATTTCAAGCAAACTTTCTCCCATATCAAACCAATCCTCTTTCATAAATATTTTCAGAAAATTCTCCAGCATCGGTGATTTCTCCTCAAACTTCGTCAAATATTAAAATTTTGCTAAATACTATTACAATTTAAAATATTTATGACTTAACCTATTCCCTAAACTATTTTATAACAGATCTGCGTCATAAGCAATCACTCTTCAAACTTCATCAAACATTCAAACTCCACCAATTTCTAATTCGATTTCAAGCAAACTTTCTTCCACTTCAAACCTTTTTCAATCCTCTTTAATAAATATTTTGACAAAATTCTCCAGCATAGAGATCGCTCTTCAAACTTCGTCAAACATTCAAATTCCTCCAATTTCTATTTCAATTTCAAGCAAACTTTCTCCCATATCAAACCAATCCTCTTTCATAAATATTTTCAGAAAATTCTCCAGCATGGGTGATTTCTCCTCAAACTTCGTCAAATATTAAAATTTTGCTAAATACTATTACAATTTGAAATATTTCTGACTTAACCTATTCCCTAAACTATTTTATAACAGATCTGCGTCATAAGCAATCACTCTTCAAACTTCATCAAACATTCAAACTCCACCAATTTCTAATTCGATTTCAAGCAAACTTTCTTCCACTTCAAACCTCTTTCAATCCTCCTTAATAAATATTTTCCAAAAATTCTGCAGCATAGAAGATCGCTCTTCAAACTTCGTCAAACATTATAATTCTTCCAAGTACTATTACAATTCGACACATTTCAAACGCGTCGAACCTCTTTTCACCACTCTTCAAAACTCAATAAACATGCTCCAATACAAATTTCCCAAACTTCCGGTTCGATTTGAACCAAGCCTCTTCACACCTTCAGGAAAATCGCTTCTTGGAGCCACTTTACATCCGATCTTCCCTCAGCATCCGCTCTCGATCCTGCAGCGAGCATTCGAATTTCTCTGCTCTTGGACCCAGCCTAGAAAAGCGAAAGAGGACAGGGATTGAGCGATAAACCATCGTTTTATGCGTTCCCCGACAGCGATCGTCGGCCAGGTCGTCGGTGGAGGAAAAATGCAGGACTCGCGTTTCAATGTAACCGAGTAGCTGACAATCCCCGGCAGTTGTAACTCTTCTTGATCGACGATTATCCGCGGTAAATTGCACCGTCTCCCGTTCGAGGCTGCGGCCGATCGTGGCCGTGGCTCCGCGAGGCAGATGTAAAGCAGAATAATTGTAGTCATTACTTTGTTAAACAGGGTTTCGCCACCGTCGCCTCGCTCCTCCCTCTCCTGCTCGTCCTCACCCCGTTCACGCTGACGTACGCGCGACGCTATAAAATTTTTAGTGCGCCCTCAGCGTCGTTATTGGCGCGTTCACACACGCGTGCCCCCCTCCGACGCCGGGACGTCGTTAACGACGCGAAATTGCGCCAGTGTAGCGTTTGTTTGTCGTGGCCGGCCACCATTCGCCCATGCTCCGACCGTTCGTTTAACCAGAACGAATTGCAACGACCGTTCGCGATAATGACAGGTATGCTAGAGAACGCGTCCTCGACGTGTTGGATATCCTTTTTCACCCTTCCTTCTCCTCTCTTTATTTTTCCTTTAATTTCCATTTTGCTTTTCTTCCCTTTTTGCTTCTTTGCATTTTCTCTCTGCAATGTTTGGTGCAGTCGGAGTAAATATTCTGGGTTATTTGAGTCTTAATTTTTGTGGGCATTGTGGCCCTATTTGTTCGATTTGGTTTGAGAGAATTGTGTTAAGTTGATAGTGGTGATGGTAGTTTGGAATGTACGAAGAGAGAGTCGAATTTTGCAAAGCATTGTCGAGGAGATACTCGACCATGAACCAGTTGGAACGAAGAGACGAGTGTGATTTGCATCGCGAAAGGTTAACCTCCGCGCTGCGAGCGCCATCTTTGAATTCGGACCGCTCTAACCTAAAAATTAACTGCGTCACAGATACATCTGTAATTTCAAATGAAACTTTAATGTGTACCTTTATTACTCGAATCTCTACCATTTCCAGCTGTGAAACTCAAATTTCATACATTATGTGTCATAAAATTTCAAAAATCAATTGTATTAATACGTCACGAGTTTCAAAATTCGTTTTCGGTTCGAACACAAGACAACATAACCTATACTCCTGGGAAGCGTCAACAATCTCAAACTTTTGTACCTCTTGTACTAAAAAATTTCGGTAAATCCTAACCTCGAAAGTTAGAATTTTTAGCTTTTCTTTTAAAATTGGTTATTTCGGGATTTTACTACTGTCTTACTCTGTGCGATATCTTTCAGAATAGAGTTGGTCACGTGATGCAACATCGCAGAGCTGGCGCTGATACCTAAAATCGCTTCTTCTATCACTTTCCCTGCGCATAGCGTACACTTCCTCGATAAATTTTCTCGTTTTTATTTCACCGTTCGTATAAACCAAAGGCAAATGTCCCGTAGGATAGTAAGACACAGAGGATTAGCAAGACTAGATTTTTCCTAAGATCTCTCCATCGGGGACGGTTCCTCGAGGACACGGTCCCCGGATTTATCGACGCGTCCGCCATGTCCGATTTATGGAAAGTCCATTGGCGGGGAACGTCCGGTGTCGCCCATGCTGCGGCGAGTTATCGATAGTCGCGTCGATAGCTGTAACTTTTTGGCGTCACGGAACATCGATGCCGGGGACGGTGTAATTTATGAAAGTGGCGGTTGGCTACGCATAGGCGATTTATTGGAAGTCGTTCCGTCGAACGGTGGCTACGTTCGCGGTTCAATGATCGAATAGGCGGCTCACGAGCAGGTAATAGCGATGGAGGATGCGAATAAAATTGGTGGTAGTCGTGTTTGCGTAGGCTGCGGTGAATGGTTGTTATGCCGGGATAAGGGTGAATGGTTCGAGGTTCGGAAAATTAGGAATTTGCACTTTTCGATTTTCGGATAGGTTAATTGACGCTGGAATTATGGTGCTGCAACGGGTATCCGAGGATGTAGTGGCATATGTGGATAATATTAAGTCTTTGCGCTGCACTAGCGCCACTCTGCGGGTATTAGTAATGTCCGATTAATAATCTGTAAATTGGTTTCGAATTTTACGGTGAAGATGGAGGAATTAATCAGATTACTGTATACGTGAGTAAGTTCAGAAGTATTTGTAAGCTTTTTTCTTTTAAAAATTGCACTTTTGGGTGTAGGAAGTTTGTTAACAAATTGTAGACGTACCTTGGGGTTGTTTGTTATGATCAAAATCAAAAATTTCTGTGTATATCAGAGTTAATTGAAGTGGTATAATAAAAACAAATAGGTGTCAACTGTATTAAAATACTAAGTTATGTAACTAGACAGTTTAGTAACTAGGTAGTTTGGTTACTTTTTTAATTTCAGTGTAAATAAAGAGGAAGAAGTTTAAGGAACTTAGCTAGCATTGAGGATTAGATTAAAAATTTCTCCTCTAACATGTCATATCATAATGATATTGATATGATGCTTAGAATTTTATAAAGCTCTTCAAGTTACATTCATTTTTCTCAAAATTCTTAAAATTGTTTAGTCTTTCACTCTTTATTTCATACCTGTGTTAAATCCTACTATTTTCTTTCAAAATTTTATTACAACTATCAAAAATAATTAAAACATAACCTAACTTTCCTTTACTCCTGAAGATACAAAAAGTGTGCATACCTAAATTCTCCCTAGTTACTTTCAACTCAGTATAATAACACGAACCAATGAAAATCTAAAATCACTATTATACACAATACCACAATAATATACCAGTATTCAAGTAACATAACTACATAAGTACGTACATAACCTCCAAATTACAAGTATAGAACATCGACGTAGCTCGAAACAGCCTAAGTACGACGCCGTTCTACTACACAATACCTATAATACCGCAATAATAACCTAATATCCAAACAACACGAGGACACAAGAACCTAACCTCCAAATCACGAATTTAAAAACTCCATGGCCTCGAAGAATATCTACATATTAATACGTCACTTTGCAATCTAACACAGTATCGAAGAAAATTACCAAAAAATCCCGAAAATTCTGAAAGCCCAACATAACCTCCAAATCGCAAGTATAAAACATCGTTGTAGTTTAAAAAAGTCTTAGTATCACTTCGTTCTACTACGCAACACACGTAATACCGCAATAATAACCTAATACCTAAACAACACGAGGACACAAGAACCTAACCTCCAAATCACGAGTCTAAAAATTCCGTGGCCTCGAAGAATACCAATATATCAACACGTCAATTTGCAATCTAACACAGTATGGAAGAAAATTGCCAAAAAATCGCGAAAATTCTGAAAGCTCGACATAACCTCCAAATCAGAAGTATAATACATCATCGTTGCTCAAAAAAGTCTCAGTATCACTTTGTTTGACCACACAACGCACGCAATACCCCAATAATAACCTAATATCCAAGCAACACGAGGACACAAGTACCTAACCTCAAAATCACGAATCTAAAAATTCCATGGCTTCGAGAAATACCAATATATTAACACGTGACTTTGCAATTTAACACAGTGTCGAAGAAAATTGCCAAAAAATTCCAAAAATTCTGAGAACCCGAGAGACAGAACAGACCCCCACCAGTTTGTTTCGTGAACTCGTGGAATCCAGTTCACAAAGTCAACGTGGCCGCGTTCCACCGGTCGGCGAGGTCGTACGCAGTTCGTCGTAACCGTACCAGACGCAATGGAATAGCATGGTCGTTCGTCGAATGGGAGCCGCAGAGGCCGATCAATTATGCCGGTCGATTCCAGGCCACGAAATGTCAAGGCTCCACCTCGATGGAATTCTAAGCCGGCCTCATCCTCGACGCTCAGTCTCGAACCTGATACGTGCGTGCTCGTGACACGAGCGTCATTGATAATGATGCGTTGGCCGATCTTCCACGGGAATATCGATTCGATCAGCTTCTTTTGTAACGAGCCACGCGTTACGATCATAATCGCGAAGGCAGAGCGCAGGTGTGTTCGGGTAACAGTTTCACAGTTTCGACATAGATTCGATATTGATATTCGCTCGATTGGAGGGGGCCTTATTGCACTTGGTGAAGTTGGAACGAGGTGAAGTTGATATAGAAATTGGTAGAAGAAATAACTATGAATAACTCATTGGATCGCGAGGAATTTATTTCTAAAATAAAATCCAAATAAATTAGCGGGATCTCCTAATGTTTAATTTATCTCGCCCGAGGCGGATTATTTGAGGAAGAAATTTATAGCGAAGTTTAAAACAAGGTGAAATTGAAGAGAAATTAGTAACAGTAGAATAATTAAGTAGGATCTTTGAAACGGTAATTTGTATTATTTGAAGAAGAGATTCGTAGTGTATCTTAAACGAGGAAGTATGAAAGAAACTATAATTAATAATGGTAGAATAAATTGGTAGAATGAAAATCAAAATTAATTCTACTAGAAACAACTATATATTTCTGCTAACTACAAGAATGAAAAATACAAAATCAGTCATTCCGAATAGTTTGGTAATTAACTTAAGTTTACAAACCAAACATTAAAACTCTCACTATTTAGTCAACCATTTCACTCGCTTCTCGATGACCCCACGCAAGAATCTTCGACGTCGAATTTATTACGAACCAATCCTGCTGAGACCAAGGAGTTCAAAAACCCAAGCGCAGTGATCCAAAAGATCCCTCGTCCACGGACACGTTAAGTCCCCGTCACCGACACTTTCTCATACGAATTTTAATTTACCACTTCGGGGCTACCCAAACCACCGTGGCAACATTCAATATCCATAGCACGAAAGGCGCGAAGAGCGAAAACGCGAAAAAGCGTGCAGCGAGTGTCCGAAACGGAGGCAGTTGCGAACGACTTCCCGTCTACCATTTTAAAGAAGCCCGGTCGTCGCGAGTCCATCAAAATTTTAATTTACCACGACCGGGCTGCCTAACAGCCATCAGGTCCGAAATTAACCGTCGTCGATATCGAGAGGCTGGTGGAAAGCTGGGGAGCGCGGATGAGGGCCAAGGAACGATGGCATTTGGCGCGAAGAAGCGTCCCGGCGTCACGTCCGGCGCTGTGAAGCTCGCTGCGGCGGAAAGGCGAGGCCAGATGTAAGTACTCGCACGTACGCACACGCGTGTGCCAAAGTATAATAAACATAATCGCGGTAGCACGATGAGAGGAGGCCTTGGCCGTCTCCCTTCGGTCGTGGCCGGCACGCCCACCGCTACTACCATCGTGCCGTGCAAAGAGAAAATACTGGCGTGGCAATCAACGGTTTTACACCTGAGCATCTACACGTAGGTCGGAGGCGGCCGAGGAAGCGAGCCAGAGGTTAAGGAAAGGATGGAGAAAGAGACCAGATAACTTCTCTTCTCCACCTCGTCCTCCTCCTCTTCTTCTTCTTCCTCCTCCTCCTGCTGCTGCTGCTGCTCCGCCGATGCTGCCGTTGTTGCTTCTGATCCCGGGCGAACGAGCAACTTGCCTCGCCGGGACTTGTGCATCGGCTCGATAGGGCCTGCACGATGCACGCCGACCTACCCTGAAGGATTATCGACGGCGCATCTTTCGATACGCTCCCGTTGCCTCCACAGCTCCCGTTGCACGTCCTGGATCGATCCCGGGCACCGGCGGTGTCCTGCCTGCTGGAGCTGCTGCTCCGAGCTAACGGCTTGGACGCCTTATCTGTTGTTACTTGCAGATCTGATGATCGATTTCGTGGATACGTCTGGTACACTCGTGCCTCCGCTTCGGCTGGGTGGGGCTGATTTTTTTAAAGGAAGAGGCAGCACGGCCGATGCTGGGGCTCAGATAGGCCGAGCTTGCGGTGACGGGGATGAAGTTGGAAGAGAGAGGGTTATCGAGCAGATGGAAGGTGTTGGTCTTTATGGGTTTGTTAATGGATGTGTGAGATCTTATTCGCGATAGGAGATTTTAAAGGGAGGCTGGATCGAGGGCTCCGGGCAGCCAATTTTTACGCGTGAGAATTTTTCGGATAAGTATTACGCGATTATTTCGCCGAGATGACTATCTTATTGATTTCAAAGGCAGCCACATGATTGCGTTGGAAATTAGTCGAAATTGAACACATTCGTTTGTGGATGGAGAAGCGAGGGCAGTGATTGTCAACCAGAGAATTTTTGCAACTGACTTTACTGCATTATTTAGTTTAAATAAGGATTTTATTAATTACAGAAAATTAGAAATTGAAATTAAGAATTTTATTAATTTCTGGAAATATTAACAGAAAATTAAATATATTGTTTAGGATATCGTAAAATTTTAATAACTGATTTATCACCGACTTGATAAATGTTACTGTAAATATAAAACCGTTATTTATTTATTTATTTATTATTTAGTTTAAATAAGGATTTTATTAATTTCAGAAAATTAGAGATTAAAATTGAGAATTTTATTAATTTCTAGAAATATTAACAGAGAATTAAATTGATTGTTTAGGATATCGTAAAATTTTAATAATTTGTCACCCATTTGGTAACTATTACTGTGAATATAAAACCTTTATTTATTTATTTATTTATTTATTTATGTCAACCAGTTGGTCAATTTTTAGAGATGAGAATTTTTGAGACGACTTAACTCGATTATTTGGTTTAAATGGACAATCGATATGATTGTTAATTAAGTTAAAAACGAAGCTTTATTGTTATTCTAATGATATTTAATAATTGTTGAGCAATTGTTGATCTAACAATATTTAATAATTCTTTTATTTATTTACCTTTTATTTACTATTATTATTACATCAGTGTAGGTGTATTGAATTATATTTAAGTTACTTTGGTAGAAAGTAATTCGCACTTTTGAAATTCGACAAATGATTTTTGCATTATTCGAAAAGTAAATTCAGTAAATATATTTTAAATTTTCTTACACGAGTAATATTATTTCAAGATTTTTATTTCACGTCGTATCAAAGATCGAAGGATATTTGATACGGTTGAGGAGTTTAAGAGGCATCGCATCTCGGACGCGTTGGAGGTCAAAAATCGAAGATCCGTGCGACAGAAAGAAGCGAAGTACGATAGATCTCGCGGACAAAGAAGGCGCCCGGTATCCTTCGAGATGTATCGAGATGTATCGATGATTATCGTTGGAGCGGAAGCGATCTTTCTTTTCGCGGTCACATCGACCGGGTTGACAAGCTCGCGATCGAATTTCTACGGCATTCCATGGGGCAGTTTCTACGACGTAGAACGACTTCCAGCCTGATATTAGACCTGGGATATTCAAAGTCAATTCTACACGCGAATTACTAACAATAATTAACAACAGAAAGTGTTTCTATCTTCGTTCTAACAAATTTTCAACGTGTAAATCAATATTTTCTCGTTGGACAACCTCAAACGATTAATTATACGAAATGAAACCTAACCTCTAAACAAGCTATCGGAATTTTAATCTGCGATATTTAAAAAATGTATGTAAAGAGTCCCAAAATGAGGTATAAAATAATTAAAACGAAGCTTAATCCGTAAACAAATTGTTGGATATTTAATTAACCTCGAATGATTAACTACATATTGTAAAGTGGAACCTAACCTCCAAACAAACTAATGCATTTCCAATCTGCAATATTTAAAGATGTAAGTGAAAATTTTCAAAATGGGATGTAAAATACTTAAAATGTAGCGTAATCTCTAAATAATTTATTGGATATTTAATCAACAACGTTTTGTAAATATAAATCAGAATGTTCCCTTCAGAACACGTGCACAAACTGAATCCTAACCTCCAAATAGATCATCAGCTCTTTAATTTACAAAATTTAAACGATATAGATCAAAATTCTTTTTCTATCAAAATAATTTCTAGTTTCTCAAAATGGAAGCAAAGCTCTAGACAAACTGTCAAACTTTTACCCAGCAAAATTGAACAAAATTCAAAGTCAAAACTCTTTCATCGAACAATCTGAAGCAATCATTCGCTCAAAATGAAGCCCAATCTCCAAAAAAATCAATTTATCAATGCAAAAAATTTCCAGCAAACGCACCACTCGTTCTACAACCAACCCCACTATCGACAATTAATTTTAATTCATCATCAAATGCGATCTAAATCGAATTCCAGCGAGCATCTAAGTCTCCCGTTCCAATTACGCGTCTAACATCAGCCATCGTTGCATATACGCTTCCGTGATCCTTCATCCCTCTCCCCTTGCTTCTGATTCGATTCCCGAGCGCACCTTTTCGACAGGGAGATGCAGATCCTGCGAGAAAGTTGTTCGGGTCGCGGTTATTTGATCAGAGACTCGTACGAACGAGTCGTTAGCTCGTACGTGCCAAGATCGAGATTCGCCGGTGTGGACACCAACACCGGTGCACGTGCTCCCGTATCATCGACATACGTGACTCCATCGCTGCGGCCAAGGTATATATTCCCTTCGATATATAGGGTGGGGTAATAACCATTGCCACTTGAAATAACTCGCTCGAATGGCGTCCAGGGGGCGAGCTGAATGATATTCGGCCCGCGGTGCTCGCTGATACCGATTTGCATGAATGGGAATTTTTACGCGTGATTTACGGCGCGACAAAGTAATTGGCCAACGTTCGCGTGCAACGTTGCTGGGGGTTTTATTATTTTCCGACGATTTGTGGCGCTGCCTCTCCGGTGGATCGTCGCCAACGAGATTGGAAATCGAAGGCAACGATTTCGGAATTTGAAGAACGCCGATAGGCTTCGTCTATCGGCGAAGTTTGCTTCGTTAAAATTCTCAGTCGATAGAGTTCGGTGATGAATTGGCCGAGGATGAAGTATCGGATCGAAAATAATTCGAGAATCAACTAATTTTTTTTGCAATATTTGTGATATGTGAAAGATAATACTAGCTCGTTAGAATTCTTGATAGGACATTTGAATACATTTTTTCGTTTGTGACTACTTGTCGTACCTAGAATTATTTTGTCAATTATAGTGGATCGTTTTACGTATCAGATGTTGAATCTAGGAGCTTTTGCTTGAGAAATAATATTGTACTACTTTATTCCAATTTTTGACAGAGTTTGATGATGTTTGATATATTACATTTATACAATTTTTTGGAAGGGATTGTACATAATATTTATAATCATTTCATCAATTAAATTGCCATTTGTCAAAGTTAAATGTAAAGATTTCTTCTTGAAAAGCAATAATATTTCATTGAAGTTTTGATAGATGGTGTTTGATAATGTTTGACAAAGTTTATTAAGATTAAAATTTGATGATGTTCGATATATTACATTTACACAATTTTTTGGGAGGGAAATCAAAATTAAATTGTGATTTCATCTAGCAAAATTAAATGTAAAGATTTATACTCGAAAGGTAATATTACTTCATTGAAATTTTGATGAATGGTGTTTGATAATGTTTGACAAGGTTTATTGAGGTTAAAGTTTGATGATGTTTGATATGTACATTTACACAATTTTTGGAAAGGATTGTACATAATAGCTATAATCATTTTATAAATTAAATTGTGATTTCATTTACCAATGTTGAATGTAAAGATTTTTTCTCGAAAAGTAATAAAATTTCATTGTAATTTTGATAAATGGTGTTTGACAACTTTATAAAGTTTGATGATGTTTGATATACTGCATTTGCACAATTTTTTGGGAGGGAAATCAAAATTAAATTGTGATTTCATCTAGCAAAGTTAAATGTAGAGATTTTTACTCGTAAAGTAATAATACTGCTTCATTGAAATTTTGATAAATGGAGTTTGATAATGTTTGACAAAGTTTGTTAAGGTTAAAGTTTGGGGTAGAAAAGTGAAATTCGAAAGTGACACTATACCACATATACGTACCACATGCAAACAATTTTTCTTCTTTTTCGACAATTTATATTACTTTTTCATATTAATCGAGCCAAAGTAAGTGAAAAATTAACTGGAACCAAAATAAAACGGTATCTCCTCCCCTAACCGTCGAGCCTCTTCAAATTTCCTAAAAAGCAAAAAGGCACGAAAGCATTGTTCAGTTGGCAGAAGAAGTGAACCAAGGCCCATTTCGAATGGCACACCTATCCTCTAATAACCCCATGTCCTCCACCTCGAGGCATCCCGGGCAATCCGGTCGCTGTGGCCAATCATCTCGTACGACAACGACGGGACGAGTTATATTCCAAGTGGCACCGGCTATTTCCTCGTGCTATATACAAGTGTGCCAATATACTCGGCGATCCCCCCCTCGTAGAGCTGGAAGATATACGCGCGTTTGGCAGAAGCGTATACACGAGGGGGTTAGCTGTTACGAGGCATCGGGAGCATAAGTCTATACTTATGGGCTAGGTGGTAGATATGGAGCGGTCGATAATGATCCAATATACTGGTACATCCTCGCGAAGTAATTACAATGATGAGCGAACCGCTACCATCGGCCTGGCACTCGGCTCCTTCGGAGGCTAGGCGTTGGATCGAGACTCCTCTCGTCCACCTCCTTGCCCCTACGGTCTTCCTGTTTTTCTTGTTCCTTCTCCCCCCGGCTCTCCTTTCGCCCGTTCTACCACCTCCTCCTCTTCCTTCTTCCTCCTACCGAGCGGCGGCCTCTCCGGTGTTGCGCACCGCAACAAGAGCAAACATCTCCACGGGGTCGTCACGGGGCCACGGAGTCACGGTGGATGGATCTCCGAGCTGTTTCTCGATCCCCCGGAATTATCACGGGGCCACCATGGGGGTTCACTCGGCCGGAAGTGCGTCATCAGCGGGATACGTGCTTACAGCTAACGATCCTCGCGCAGCCAGCGCTCCTTTGTTCTTCGGGATTCCTGCGGTCGCTCTGTCTTCCACTGCTTTAATTATTGTCAATGCGCACGATCACGGTTTCACGGGGTATGTTGAACTTGCTGCCGGGCAGCGGGGCTGGTTGCGCGGCGAGATTTGAGGTTAGGTTGCAGGTTCGGTGCGGTTGAGGTTAGCAGACGGTGTCTTTGAAGGATTTAGGGCAAGATCGGTCGCGTTGTTGTTGGTTCCGAAGAAAGTCCATGTTGGTGAACGTGTTGGAGATGGGGGGTACGAATGCCTTCAACTTTGGCTTTGCTTGTTTGGCGATGAAATTAGGTCTGGGAGGTCCT
The DNA here is from genome assembly GCF_001483705.2 of Eufriesea mexicana. Taxonomy (NCBI): domain Eukaryota; kingdom Metazoa; phylum Arthropoda; class Insecta; order Hymenoptera; family Apidae; genus Eufriesea; species Eufriesea mexicana. Next base: position 1,409,688 of record NW_016908540.1, on the reverse strand, counting down.
CCGATATTAATATTTGTCATTGTTTGAAGATTCACTGTGAAGTTTAGGGTTTAGAGCGAGGTTCTTTGAGCTTGATCTCGAGTTATGATAAAATGATAATTATGTGGCTTAACCCATATAAGCTTGGCGAGCTTTCGTGTAAGCTTTAGATTTATCATAAATCATAAATCAATTCGTTGCGACCTTGTCAATAATAATTTAATTTCACTATGATGTAAAAGCAGCACAAAGTAAGTGATTAGGTTGCTTCCACAATTACGGACACAATTGTCCAAGAAGCTTTTACCATTAAACATAACGAGTTTTCAGCTTTGAATTTATACATTCCTTGAAAAAATGAGAGCGTAAGAATTTCTTCAATATTGTGAAACAATTTAGAATTACAATTATCCCCCTAATAAGCGAAATCGTTAAGTAATAAAACTCAAAAGAGCATGTGCACTGTCACGATATCACAAGAGAATTGACTACCTTCCTATTCCATGCCTGTAGTTTGACGGAAGCAATCGTCGAGCCTCTCCAGAAAGTTACTCGTTCATAATGAATCACATCCCTCTTGCAAAAGCTTCGCTCAATGGCCACCAAATCTCTACCAAGTCTACCCAACCTCGTCAAACCGCGTGTGAAACTCATCAGGAAGTTACTCATCCATCACGAATTACACGCTCTCGCAAAAGTATCTCTCGATGATCATAAAAGTTCTACAAAGTCGACACTGCCTCGTCAAACCTCGCCAAACCTCGTCAAACCTCGTCAAACCTCCTCAAACATCGTCAAACTTCGTCAAACAGCGTCAAACCTAGTCAAACGTCGCTATCCCATTGAAAACTCGACCGATCCAGATTCCTCGGAAAATTCCGCGCCAAATCGCGGAACCTTGCCAGGCCACAAAAGCCGGGTACCCAGCCGCGTAGGCGGTTAATCACGCGGAACAATCCGCGAGTGGTCGCGAGTTCCCCGGCGAAGAATTCGGTCGAGCAAGACGATAGCAAGCGCGAGGCGTTCGCTCCGGCGAAGGTTCATTCATCGATTTTTTGTCCCGAAGAACCTGCTGCGAGCTAGATCACTCCGCTCGCCGGGAGCTGAATAGAGGCGATGCGAAGTGTCTGATTAACGTTGCGTTTCTTTTTCTCCCCACCTCCCTTTCCGTTGCTCTCCTCTTTTTCTTCCCACTTTTTTCTCCCCCCATCTCTCTCTCTCTCTCTCTCTCTCTTTCTTTCCCCCCTTTTCCGCCTTTTTTCTCCCTTTTTCTCCCTTTTCCCTTTTATCAGAGAGCGTCCAGCGGCTCGTCACGAGCCGACGACCTCGCCCTCTTCGCTTCCTTTCCGGTCGACTCGATTATGAGCGAATATGGCTATCAAAGTGAACTGCCTCGCCCGCGTTGCATCGACAACCAGCCTGGACGCTATCTCGGCCGCATTCTTTTGCATAATCGATCGGTGATCGGATCGGTAGGCGGCTAGCAGCGTCGGCAATTATCTTCTTGTCGTGAGGTAGCGAAATTTCTTTGAACCTCAGCCCGAAGAGGGAGATTGTTTCGACGTACAGCGACGATCTGCTCGAATTCGTTTAGCCGCGATCGAGATTGGGTCGATCGGGATGCTCGAAGCGGATTTCGGCTCCGCTCGGATGATGAGTAATGCCGGCTCGTGTGCCGGGCTTTTTCTGATAAGTACGGAGTGCAAGTCGAAGTCTCTTTTATGAATTTTGTGAATTCTAGTTACGAGTAAATGGATAAACTGATAGGAATATTTATTAACAGCACAACATTAATTATAACTAAAACTCGTAAAATAAATTCGCTTCTAACTGCGATATATTCTCTCGAGGACTCTCTCACACACAACGTCTATTTGTAACGACTGTCATTCACCTGCTGATTGTTTTTCGCGACTATCTGTCATACTCGTCACGCACACATTCTTCCACACAAACATTCCTCACACTCGTACCACACATTCTATGACAACCACTACCAAACTAGTGGCTCCTTTTATACGTTTACACGTATTTTGTATACTTTGTAGAGAGTATGTTTGCATGTGTAAATATTATATGTAGTTGTCTATTGTTTTCTTTTTTGGTTTGAATGAGAGAATAGTAAAACACAGAATTCTGAGTATTATTTATTTTGAATTATTGTACTAAGTTAATCAGTAATATTATTTTCTGTATATTGTTACAATGTAATAGTATAATTGTTATATTATTACATATTATATTACATATTGTAAATATATAATTGTCTATTGTTTTCTTTTTTGGTTTGAATGAGGGAATAGTAAAACATAGGATGCTGAGTATTATTTATTATTAATTATTGCACTAAGTTAATCAGTAATATTATTTTCTGTATATTATTACAACGTAATAGTATAATTGTTATATTATATTATATTATTATTTTATATTGAACTATTATTTTATATCAGGAATAGCAATATTACCTTTTTGCCAGCCTAAATTATTTACTTTTGTGGATAGAGCATATATTAATATTTTTGAGTTTCATTTAATTTTAATCAAAATTTATTAAATTAGTTTAATGGATACGTTTCTTTCTTTCCAATTAATTTGGAAACTTATGGTATATTATTATAATAATTATAATATATATATTTGTAATAGAATTCCTGGTAAAAATTAAAAATAATGTTTAGGTTTGTCACATTTATCTCATTTTTTAATATCTGTCCCTTTAATCGAATTGAATAATAATTTTCTAACTGCTTTACTCCTTTCTGTCTCTCTTTTGTCAAAAGTGAGAAAATTTTGTATCATCTAACAAAAAATTTCAAAAATTTAATTAGTGACCAAATACCGTAAAGATTTCAGTATAATAATTGAATTATGATTCATCGATTTTTTGATTCTCGTCGATTTCCTCGCGGTTATTCTTATGTTATCATCAATTGGCAACTGATAAAAACAAGTGTCATTAGTTTGATGGATAATCGTGCAAATGCTCGAATTACCCGAAGATATTCAGGTTTTTCTGAGTCGTGTATGAGATCACCTTTCATCTCGACTATCCCTCTTATTATTCACATAAATTAACCCTTGGAGCGTTTACTAGAAATGACAAAAAATTTTAAAGACGCTGATAATCCATGCTAAAGATATTTCGTTTCTTTTACATGCGTCTCCAGACTGAGCTAATATAATTATTCGGATGCATGCATATGCTATCGCTGCTAAGTACCCTGACACTTTGGTCGATTTATAGTAACAGTACACTGGTCCTACTGGAGCATGCAAATTGATGACAAACTAATGATTAAAAGCAATATCTGTCAGCTTCTTACGCAACGGACAGATCGTAAATCTAAATTATTTGTTAAAAAACTTACCAACGCGATTCGCCGATCTACCTACCGGTGTTGAATAAATCTTACTGGCCTTTTTCATCGTTCTTGAAGAACCTTTTCTATGTAGTCCATAACTTTGGAATAAAAACTTTTTATGTAACAAAGCACTTCCTGGAACTGTTTCGTGTTATGCAGTATCTCAAAAAATTTGAAGAATAATTTACAGAATAATTTAAGGAATAATTATAGCGTTATATATACGTATATGACTACAGTTTAGATATTTCAAACGAATATTTTAAAAAGAGGAAATATATTAAATAATTTTGACATTTTCCTGAAATAGTACATAGAGTATACAGTGTATAATGACCGGAATATGGGAAAATTAATTTCAAATATAGAAGGGAGGATATGAGGTGTTCAAAAATTTTATTAGAACGTTTACAGGTAACAGATTATGTAAGTGAGCCAAGTTATATTACAAGTTTTATATTCAGACAACTTCAAAAATTTATTACAATTATTTCCTACCTTGGAAAAGTAATTTTAAGTCACTACAGAGTTATTCACACGAAAAACCCCAAAACAACAACCCCAACATTATCGACAACCCTCGCCTTTCTCTATCTCATGCATAAAAAATAAAACAAAACTTTAGTTACAGAATATTATCGGTTTAGTAACATTTTAACATCTTCCCAACCTCTATCCATTTCGTTACTCACGAATTACTTATCCAGGGCCCCAAAATATCAATCTCAACGTCATCAACCAACCCAAGCTTCCTCTTCCTCTTCCATAAAAAATAAAACAAAATTTTGATTACAAAATATTTCCGATTAAATAACATTTTAGTATCCATTTCACTACTCTTCGTTTTACCCACGAATTTTGGTTACGAAATATTTTTGGTCCAATAACATTTTAGCACCTCCACAACTTTTATCCATTTCGTTACTCCTCGGTTCACCCACGAATTACTCGTCGAGAGCCCCAAAACATCAACCCCGACACGGCGAACCGACATTACCACAGGACATCGCGAGGAAGCGACGGTGGCGACGCCACTGTGACCGTGCATCCTCGGCAGAAGAGCACGCATAACGTAGATGCAACGCTCCAGAGCTCCGGATCGCCGAGGGCGCGCTTCTCTCCGCAAGAAGCGGAGGTGAAGGGGGCACGCCAGCGACCACGAAGAGGGGCCTGAAGAGCGCTAGGGGAAGAGGTCGACCGGGATAAACATCTGAGCCCCGCCCGGCACCCGAGGCTGCGCCTTTTGTTGCTCCTCTTCATCGTTTCTCTTCTCCTACTTCTTCCTACATCGTTGCTTCTTCTTCCTCCTCTCCTCTACTTCTGGTGGAACTTTCTGCCTCAGCTTCTTCTTCTTCTTCTTCTTCTTCTACTTCTTCCTCTTCTTCTTCTTCTTCTCCTTCTTTCTCCTCTTCTTCGTCTTCCTCTATGGTCGCTTCTTGTTGTTCTTCCTTCTCTTCCACCGTTCCGCTGCCATTATCGATCACCGATGAGGCTCGCTCACTGTGTCGATATGTAGCATTTCACACGTCCCTCGCATTTTATGGCGTTCCGCCTCTATCTGGTTTCCTTAATTGTATTTCGTTTCTAGCGCTCGATTCGGGCTTGATTAACATTCCGCCTTGCTTCACGGAGTTGACCTCAACGTGCGGGTTGATGGGAGCTTGAGGGATCCGTGAGACGAGGTTCCTGCTGCATTATTTTCTTTGATGGAGCTTTGCATTATATTATTGAAGGGAATATCGATGTTTCGTAGTTAATGGCTCCTGCGGGAGAGCTATGATCTTCTGGTTCTCGTTAGTTGACTTTCAGGTTAGGATTGCATCAGCGAGGATGCCAAGGAACGCTGACTTTGGGTAGCGAGTTTGCGTTTCGAGGCGAAGGGTTAAATGTAGAATTTTGGTTCATCGAGATTGGAATTGAGGTTAGGTTAGGTTGAGGTTAAGAGAAAGCAGAATTGTATTCCATGGATGTATGTTCAATATTGGAACTTCGAATAGTGGTATCGAAGAAAATAGTTCTTGATACTTCCTACTGAGTGATCTATCTGATTCTTACGAGCTGACTTTGAGGTTAGGATCGCATTATTGCTTGTGTTGACATTATAGTTTATGTCAGAAACGTGGTTCCACGATTACGAACCGAAACGAACGGTTTTAGCATTAAATTTTGTTCCATTAGGAGCGAGATTTATCGAGGTTAGAGTGCAGCGCGGAGATATAGGGGTCGCGGAGGTTTTTGAGGTTATGGTTCAAAAAGATACCAATACGTGCGAGATATATTCTACGCTGGAACTATCGATCTGTAACGTTTGTCTAAACACAATATACGTACAGTGACTAACATATCTGTTTGTATATGTGAATCTAGATTTTTTAAATTATTCATTTTTTAAATTATGTTTCTACAGTACTGCGAATCTTTAATGACTTCATTACGTATAATTAATGATGAGTAGAACCAAATATCTGGTTACGTTTTATAAAAAGAAAAAAAAGAAAAATAATGTATCAAAGATGTGTAAATAAATTTTTTAATTAATATACATAATAATGGTAGAAGTGGTATTCCTATATATTTCGGAAAATTTACGTCTTCCTATTTGGAATTAATTACATATATTTACATACTTAATTGTATTTCTCTATATTTAGAAATATAATTTACTTTACACATTATACATTTCAATTATGTACAGATTTTTTACATACTACATTATACTCGAATCTCGATAAAAGTCAACATTTCTGTATACTCGGGAACATAATTTATTCCATGAATTATTCATCTGCATTATCTGGTATATTTTTCACGTGTTGTATTATACATCTATCTCGCCAGAAATCAACATTACTTTCCACCAACTGCAGCAGCAAAAAGTCCGAAACCAGCCATTTTGACTAATTAGATAATCGCTGTGCTGACCGCGGAGAATGCGCAACGAAAATAGAATTTTCTTCCTACTTCCGTAGAAAGTGACTCATCAAACGGGCAAGGACCAGCGATACTCGATACTCGCTGCTATTAGCTCCTACTTAATTGCTCGTAATGTCTCTCATAACACTTAAGACGTTGCAATTTGGCTTCCCCTGGGACTAGCATTTCGCCCTATGAAAAAGCTTAATAGCTCGCTGGCCGTGTAACCACCCACGGTTAAAGGAAGCGGAAACGCAGCTTCCATCAAGCTAAGATTACACCCTTCCTCTGCAACCGAGCGCCTCGATTAAACCGAAATTACTTTGTCTCCCGATTCCGTTTAGAAATTCGTTCCCCTTCATCCCGCCTTTATACCCATCTACCCCCACCTGCGTCCCGAACGCTCATTTCCTCCTCGTTTCTTTCCAACATTCCACCTTTTATTTCCCGGCTGGAGCATCGATCGCTCCCCTCCATCGGCTCTTTACTTTCATACTCGAAAGAAAGCAACCCTGATCGAATCGCTCTTCCCTCTCGGGAACCCATCCGGAGCCACACCATCTACCTGCTACATCTCGAAACGTCGAACGATCCGTCCGACTAAATTAGAAATCCATCAGAAAACGCTTTTCACCCGGCCAACCTTTCATCTTATCCAACCAACGACCAGGGAACGAGGCTACGTTTATCGGCCTCGACCCGTAATTCCCGTCCTGGTCCGCTCCGATCGCCGCGGGATTCGTCCGATAACGAGCCTTTCCGATTAAAGTTTATTGGCCGGCCGGTGTATCAGATAAGGGCTTCCGTGTTCCTTGTCCCGGCCTATGACGCGGACCATGCAGTACCGAGACGCGCCGCCGGCCTAGACCTCGAGACAGAGGTCGCCACCGGCGCTGCCGCCCTAGACCTCCGCACAGAGGCCGCCACCGGCGCAACCCTTCGCGTTCACCCTCTGGCCTCGCATGTTCGCCTGGGTCCACCGTTCCGTTCGCGTATTGAATAGTTTACGGCTTCTAAATAACCGGCCCTCCCGTTCCCAAACAATTTGCCCGCGCCACGGATCGCTCGTAAATAAAGATAATCTATTCTACCCGGAAGATAAAAATCGTTTCGCGGAGCGGCCGGGACGAGGATGTCGGACGAAGAGAGAGGTGCCGGGCTGGATGAAGGAGGACGAGAGGGAAGACAAGATGGAGGGAAGGGGCGTCGTATCGTGTGCACCAAGCGGGCCGCGCGTTCGTTCCGCGGGTGAACGATCCTCCAGTTATTCATTTTTACGCCGTTCATTGGCCGGATTTTACGAGGCAAAAATGGTGAAATTGCACTTTGTGCACCGTGCGTGCCCCGCTCCCTCTTTCACTCTGTATTCCTTTCTGCCTTTCTTTCCCTTATTCTTAAGACACCGAGAGGCGGCCGTTGCGAGGCGGATGAACGCTGATGGGAAAGTTCGGGGTTTGGCTTCGATGCTGCTCGTTCCGTCGATTCGTGCTCTCGATGAGTTAGCTTTCGAGTGTTGGATTGTTTATTCGTTTTCATAGCGAGAATTTGCGAATTGGGGAGGTTTGGGTAGATCAAATAGGAATCGGAGGATTTGATGGAAAATGGAGAACACGAGAGAGAAATTGTGTTCCAAAATTTCTATTACAGTATAGAGTACTCTACTAAATACTTTTTATCAGAGCGTATAGTGTTCGAGGAGATGTAATCTTTTTTTTGAAAATATACCAACGTGTTTCTCAAATGTTTCAAAACCTGAGGTCTCGATTGGAACGTGAAGTTCTTCATATTTATGTGCATCTTGTCCATCAGATGCCTGGATTGAAACAAACAGGCTAACTAATAATAATGGACAATATAGACACGTCTATGTATATATATAATGTATAATTCATTTTTAATTGAATTAAATATATTTTAAATATACAAATTTTAATTAAATATATATATATTTCAATCAAATATTTGACGAGGGTAGTACTTCGATTTGGAAGCTATTAAAATAAATAATAAATTCCAAAGTTCACGAAGAATTGACTGAAGAACATATATAGAATAAATGAAAGATATTTTATACTATTTTCATTTCACAAAAATGATTAGAAATTAAAAGAATAAATTGAGAAATATAAGCTAGAAGAAAAAAGAATTTAATAAATAACTCTGGTTGATTAAAATCATTCGAAATTCGAAGGTTTAGAGATGTATCTCCCCTAGGTGGAAGGATCATAATGACCTATCCTATCCCTGAAAGACGAGTGTGTGATTGGTCGCAGCGGTCACGCGTCCGAATTTCTACGCGATTTCCATTCAGTCCATTGCTGAACTTCGAGTGGTCTACACGCGAAGTGACGCGTCATATACGGCGAAGGAAATTTATTGCAACGTCAGTTCGAGTCTCCTCTGTGTTCACTCCAGTCTTTGCTGCGATTTTAATGTGAGTACAGTCACGTTATTGTTATGATTTTATATCGGTTTACTGTTTCACGTTATAAAATAAAGAATATTTGAACAATATTTTATCTGCAACGCGGAATTGGGTAACATTTAAGTTTATTTTCCTTTGTTTCATCCGGAAATATTACGTATAAGTCATTTAAAGTGGTAGTTTATTTAAAGGTTGCCTTCAAACATCGTTTATTCGTTTTATTTTCAATATATTCAGATTTTTACATTAAATTTTTATTAACTTTCTTTCTTTATTTTTACGTGAATATGTTGAATATATCGAACATTATGTTACTCGCCTGTTCTCACACGAATATTTTCTAGTTTAGTATGAACGTTGATATATGTAAACATTGCGTTCGTTCCATGTTTGCAAAATGTAAACACTAGTTAAGAATTTTATGTGTAAGCTCAATAAACCTCTTCAACGTGGTGTGCTTAGTTTTGGTAGGAAAATTCCTTCAATAGCTAGTCTTTCGATGCCTTAGATTCTTAGCTTCGAAATTCAACAGTACCACAACACTGTTTCCTAACATTCGAAGGTTATAATACAATCCTCTTCAGTAGCCAGTCATCTTTATACCACATTTTCTTAGTTCACGACCACTCTTTCTTATTCTAGATTTCTGTCTTTAGAACCCTCCAATGCCACCTTAATAATACTCAAAGAAACTTCACTATTACAAAACTTTTCCTCCGATTCTTTCCACTAATAACAAATTATTTGTCACTCTGAATTTTTATTCTCCATTCAACGCCATCTTCCACAATTGAAACACAACGATTCTAAATAGCTTTTCAATCATTCACTACTCTATATCTTCATTCCAAAAACAATTTTGTCCCCCCATTTCACAACATTATAACACCAAAATATCACACTCTTCATTACTCCAAGTCTTTAACACTAGAACCTTCCAACTAAGCGACGCCATCTTCCTCTATTAAATTACAACAATTATAAATAATCTCCTAATTACTCCCCACTCTAAATTCTCGTTCCAAGAACCCTTTTCTCCCCCAATTTCACAATACTATAACACCCAAACATCACACTCTCTCCTGCCTATAATTCTTAACCTCAAAACTCTCAAACTCCGCGACGCCATGTTGCTCCATTAAATCGCTATAATTATAAATAATCTCCCAATTACTCCCCACTCTAAATTCTCGTTCCAAAAACCCTTTTCTCCCCAAATTTCACAATACTATAACACCCAAACATCACACTCTCTCCTGCCTATAATTCTTAACCTCAAAACTCTCAAACTCCGCGACGCCATGTTGCTCCATTAAATCGCCATAATTATAAATAATCTCCCAATTACTCCCCACTCTAAATTCTCAATCCAAAAACCCTTTTCCTCTCCTCCCTCTATTTTCCCAACACCATGACGTCACGCTATTCCTCTCACAAGATCTCCGACCCCAAAACCATCTAACTCCACGGCGCCATCTTTCGCCATTGGGACGTCACGACTACATCGTGCCAACGCCACGATACTAACTGGAAAGCTACCCGATTTACTCTGTTTAGCCGTTTTACGACTGTTTCTAATATTTTATTACGTAGTATCCCGTCAGCGATCGCGGCCGTTGCTATTAAAACGCTAGATAAGCATCAGCCGAGCGTCCCCCTTTTCAGCGGCCGACGTCCATCCGATTCCAGAGATCACGCCACCCCGCGTGTAATAATGTTTGACGTACCCGGCGTCGTTCCTCTCAATTATTACTGGCTTCCAGCGATACGTTCGTACTTAACGTCCCGATGACGAATTTACGATGTTTTCTCCTTTATACACGCCTTCGTCTTACGGGTGCCATTCGGCTGTCGCTTCGTCGAAATTCTATTAAATTAGGGGACCGTGCGCACTTATGCTACCGGCGGGGAACTTTTGAAGCACTGTCTTTTCTCCCGGCCATTTTTTCGTGGCTGTTTCAATATGGAATTAATACGATATAAATTACGCTATGATGGATAATGTATGGGGTATTAAATAAGGGTGGGATTTAGTGCGAATTAACAATTTATTCGAGCATTTAGATGTTAGACTTGCATTGTTTGTTTCTCTTTGCCGTGATAAATTGTAATTAGATAATTACTAGGTTATAATATGCCCGAAGATCGCTCAAACATAATTATGTTTTATTGTACGTTGATATTTTCTTTTTCGTTGTCATTCTGCTTGCTCTGCATCGTTTACCATTAGGACTGTCCACGTTTGGTTTGTTTGTTTGATGGTATTTGCTTTGAGATTAGTTTTATCAGTACCGTGTGTCGTGCTTTCTGCTGTGATTAATATGAGGAATGGAAATGAAGGTAAATAAATAAATGAAAGGAGAACATGAGCGGAATGTGATTGGAATTATGCCTGTTCTCATGTGCTGTGACTCGCGGAGTAATGATATTGGCGAGTTGACAGTCCTCGAGTGACTGATCTCTCAAGTTGCTTAAAGACGTGACTTTCGTGGTTTTTCCAATTTCACAAATTACACGTTGAATTATTAATGCTGTTAACTCATTTCGCAAGTGTCAACTGTATAGTGAATTCGATATCCCATAGAAATTTGCTTGAAAAATTTATATAAATTTTGAGACTAGCGTTGTTAATTAAACTCAGTAATCAATGGTTAATAAATTTATCAATTAGGATAATTAGAAATACTTTAATTGAAACTGGTCATACAACGATCAGCTTTGCAATCGTAGAATTTATTCGAGAAACATTACTTGTTCGCAATAATCTACAATTGCCACACAATTGCCACAAAATTAAAAGGAAGGTTTATCACCACAGAATTTTGGATCTCATAGAACCCCAAAATTTAAAAAGAATGTAGTATTTGCTATGTTGCAGTATTTGTCAAATCTTGGGTCCCATAGAACTCTAAAATAAGAAAGAAAATTTGTTATCTCAGAAATTTGGCTTCCACAATACTTCGAAATTAAAAAAAGACAGTTTCTCATATGAAAACTGTGGATCCCATAAAATCCAAAAATTTTCAAAAGCGTCTACTACTAAAAACTTACTTCAAAGACTGCTTCAGCCAAAATTTTATCCAAGAAAATTACCGTTAATATTATTATCAAAAATCTAAAATTGTTACTAATATTAGTATTTTGAAGATTCTGTATATACACGCGAAAATTGTAGCTTAAAAACCTCATTAAACCTCGTTAAATTTTGAATCAGTAACACGGATACCCCATAAATTGTCAACGATATCGCGAAACTCGTAGAAGGGTGTCAGAGACGTAAAGACATCGATAAATAAACATATCATACAGAATTCCTCGGAAACTCGGAGACATTTCATTTGTCGGACATAAAACTATCCACTCCTAAGCGTGCAACTATATAAATTAACCAAAGAGCGGTCGGTTGACACTCTGGAGTTAAACGATTCACGGTTAATTAAGGGTCCCTGGTTTATTGGCCGAATCGTTAACACGTTCCACCCGGCAGAATAATAAATTGGTCGATGATCCTTTTCATTCCCGAAGACGCCTTTCGTGTGTCTGGAGGCCTCCTCTTTTCGAAATTATGGCTCATAAAGCGTCGATTTTATATAATGACGTTCGATCGATGACAACTGGCACGCACGTTGTTCCACTGCGTGGAAGAAATAATTACCCGATTGCAGCTTCCAGCTAGCCTTTCACTGCTTGTCAGGTTTTAGGAAGTCTATTGATTTGTCGTCTTCGAGGTTGTTCAAACTGTTTTCCCCAAAGGAACAGGTACAATGAGGGATCATATTTATAGACAATTAGAGGGAATATTTATAGATAATTAACGAAAGACACGGGGACGTGTGCCCGTTAAGTCTAAATTTAAGTCTAGCTTGTTAGAGCTTCGACATTCTTTCATTTCGATCTATGGGCAATGAAACTTCTTAATCCTGCTTCTAAATTACCCGAGAAGTCGTGTAATTTATGGCAGATTCCCGAGGTGTAAATAATACCGCGGTCTGTTAATAAGGGAACCTCTGGTTTATTATTCCATCGGTCTTGAAATAATTCAATTATTGATCGTAATGTTAATTTTATAGAAACAACATATTAGCAATATTTACATTATATTGTAAATTCTTCAAAATTTTAGTGTTAATACGTTTGATGGACTAAACTAACCTTTATTTGAATTAACTATGTGATACAGGTTTGTAATTAGACTCTAGGAGCCTCTACATCTAGGTATCTGGGAACACTCGCTTGAGTTTTCCCCTAGACTAGTGACATTAGTTTTCAGGACCTTCCTAGGATCATTTTGTCAATTCTGAACCGAGGCCGAACAGTTCAGCCATAAGCCACAAACTATTCCATTTTATACTACTATTTGTGTACTACTATACTAATTTATACCTATCACTACGATTGCACACGTGACTATACTAGTTAAACGTACATTCTTGACTAAAGTAAATCAAGTGTGTCATTACATACGTTAATAGTTGGCATACCACGAGATTTTATCAGATTTCGTGTCGAAAAAGCCCATTTGACTGATGCAGACAACTAACAGCCCCCTCGTAATTTTCAGAACGTGCTTATTTTTAGTGTTACACACTACGTAATTCCGTAAGTTACGTTGTGGCAACTTTATTAAACCAAACATATTTTTGTTTAAACACAGACGTTGAAATGAGTGCTATAGCAGTTCTCAGTATTTTTCGATACAAAATCAAATGAGTACTATCGTGCTCCTTGACGTTTGAAAACCCTCTGATATGCAAACGCTTAATAATACTAAAACCTTATTACCAACAACCTTCCATATTTAAAATAAATTTCTATATTTCATTTCGCAAAATCAATTGATCTGCCAACTTCTCCACTCGTATCTAAAATAAATATTTATTCCTGTCGTTAGTTAATCGATGTACTAGACAAATAAACGGCTGAGATATCTGGGAAATCTCTACCCCATAGCAGTCCCATTACTCAAAGGCGAGCCAGACATCGCGATTCAGCCACCTCCACCAAACCCACCATCTGCCACAATCTGCCAGCTCTCCCTAAAAGGAACCATCTAATCCAAGCTCGTGTCGAACGACACGCGTGGGCCACCATTTTCATCATGGCGGAGCGTGACCCATGAAAACCCACACGCCGATGTGCGACGAGGTTTTCACCTCTGTCGATGTAGGAAACGGTGATCTCTAAACGGAATTTCGGAGCCGGGTGAATTTTGTGGTGGATAATGAACACCTGACGATCTTACTTACTGAACTATTTATTAACCCTTTGCACTCGACGAATTTTTGAGAAGAGTAGAAATTCAAAGATTCTTACTAAAAAACTCATGATACTTTTTTGAGCAGTAAATGAAGAATTTGATTTCGATACCTCGCACACTGTTACATTACATTAAATTTGATATATTAACACTATGCCGTCCGGTAGCACCACGTTGGTGTCATGCGAAAACTATCGGGCAAATGCCGGTGACACCACGTTGGTATCATGCACAAATGATGAGTTAGTCCTATCGGCGCCAAACAAAAGAATCCCAATTAGACGTGCAGACGGCATAGTGTTAATTAATATCGATTGTATATCGTCAATAGGTCGACCTCAATTGGCGACGGTTAATGAGGAACCAAATTTCTTGAGGAACGTTGTGTTTATAGTGGACTGTATATTATATAGTTGTTTCGCATAACTATTCGAATGATATTGACTGACTGACTGGTACTGACTCTCTCGGTGGTTATATAATCCTGGTCTCTCTGCTGATTGGTTGCTATGATGTTGGGGGTTAACTTCAGCGTCCTTCGGTGGTGGTGGTTGTTTAAACAATCTAGATAATTGTGCTTGTCTTCTTGAAGGGTGATATATAGTTGTTTGTTGCGGATTACCTAAGTGGTGGCTTAGGTGCTAAAGAAATCAAAGGGCGCCGACAGTAAGGATTTAAACAACCTTCTACTTGGGACATTGCGGTCCTAGGGCCTCATCAATGGTACTTGAGAACTTTTAGAGCCTTCACACGGTCTATTCTAAACAAAGGGCCGAACGAAATACCGGGACGACATTCCAAGGCTTAACATCGATCTTCCAAATTTTATGAAACGGTGACTGAAGCTCACCTCTCGAGTGCAAAGGGTTAATAATATTAGTTTTACAAAGATTCCCACTATGTTTCCAGATTATCATTCGTCGCACATTGTCACGCGGAAAAGGAACATTCACCCACAGCTCGGTCGGACACACTCTACTCTTCGCGTTTCTTTTGTTTCTCAGTTTTGCCATCCATCCACATTCACTCGTCATCACGCATCATCTCTCAATCACACCAACTTAAAAGCTAAACATCCCCAGAAATTTATCATCCGATTTCGATTACACGTCGAATAGGTTTATCTCAGCGGACGTTGCCCGGTGTAATTAACGAGTGGCAGCAGCGATTGCGTAAGCGGCGTGCAACGAAGGCAAATAGTTTTTAGAGGGGGGTAATAAGTCGAAAAGCCCGCGGGTTAATTAGTTCGCGGATCACGTAGCGATTTTTTTCACCGTCTTCACTGGGGAATCGCGTTCCCTTGACCTTTCAAGTGCGCGCTTATCCCTCTGACCTTTACCTCCGCTGATTCATCGGCATCCGACGGCGTAACCTCGCCGGTTATAATCGTGCGTGTGTTCGCGTTCATCATTCCATTTATCGTTTCAGCGATAGTAATCGCCGCGAACACGGCCATGTTCGGTTCCCGAACGGAAAGAAAGACGGGGCTGCGGGGTCTCACCGACTTCCTGTCGCGGACTCACGCGCTGCCTGCGCCGGCTTCCGGTTTCTTTCGCGCCGGCGAGCTTTGCTTTGCTGCCAAGAATCTCTGCTATGAGGAATTTCGGTGTGATTACCTTTCTCTGCTATTTTATATGGGACATCGGTAGAGTGTTTCTCCGTAGTTCAAAATATTATAATTTCCATAGGATGAGATTTAGGTATAATTCCTTTCCTCCTCCCTTTTATTTGGAAAATTTGTAGAATATTCATCCCCCCTACAGTTTCAAATAAAATTTCTATGGGATGAAACTTAGATATAATTCCTTTCCTCCTTCCTTCCATTTGGAAAGTTGGTAGAATATTCCTCTTCTTCACAGTTCCAAATAAAATTTCCATGGGATGAAATTTAGGTATAATTCCTTTCCTCTTTCCTTTTATTTGAAAAATTGATAGAAAATTCCTCCTACCCGCAGTTCCAAACAAAATTTCCATGGGATGAAATTTAGGTATAATTTTTTTCCTCCTCCCTTTTATTTGGAAAATTTGTAGAATATTCATCCCCCCTACAGTTTCAAATAAAATTTCTATGGGATGAAACTTAGATATAATTCCTTTCCTCCTTCCTTCCATTTGGAAAGTTGGTAGAATATTCCTCTTCTTCACAGTTCCAAATAAAATTTCCATGGGATGAAATTTAGGTATAATTCCTTTCCTCTTTCCTTTTATTTGAAAAATTGATAGAAAATTCCTCTTACCTGCAGTTCCAAACAAAATTTCCATGGGATGAAATTTAGGTATAATTTTTTTCCTCCTCCCTTTTATTTGGAAAATTTGTAGAATATTCATCCCCCCTACAGTTTCAAATAAAATTTCTATGGGATGAAACTTAGATATAATTCCTTTCCTCCTTCCTTCCATTTGGAAAGTTGGTAGAATATTCCTCTTCTTCACAGTTCCAAATAAAATTTCCATGGGATGAAATTTAGGTATAATTTTTTTCCTCCTCCCTTTTATTTGGAAAATTTGTAGAATATTCATCCCTCCTACAGTTTCAAATAAAATTTCCATGGGGTGTATTGAAATTTAGGTATAATTCCTTTTCTCTTTATTTCGTTCAAAAAATTGGTAGAATATATCTCTCATCGATAATTTAATACAAAATTCCAATCCAAATTTTCCTACGTGAAATTTTTATCATATTCTCGAGTTTAGATTTATTTTCCACATAATTTTCTTTTATTGTAAAACCGCATAAGAATTTATATTGGCAAGCAAATTTTATATTGAAGTAAAAATTTCATTTTTTAAATATTCTTCTAAAAAATGTTCTATCTTATAACCTAGTCTTCAATTTAATACCAAATCTTAATCCACGATGTTATTCGCAATTAAATATTGATGATATTTTACTCCTATTCCCCTAGAATCAAACAATTTCCCATTTCTACACCCCTAATCTGAAATTAATACACCTATACACAACACGTGGCAATTCCATTTCAGAACATTTTTAAGCAATTTCCATATATCTCTCGAAAGCCATCACGCTCTCCATCTGGATTCCCTATTTCCTACAATCCCATCGGCTCGTCTACCCCCGTCCCTTCCCCGAAAATTAACGATGGTCGTTGTTTTTAAATTATTTGAAACGAGCCTGGAAACGAGCGAATAATAAAACGAGCCAGGCGTTTATGTTTTACACACGCGGCGGGCATCGAACAAGGTATTTAATTAACTAAAATCCGCGAACATTATTCTGACCCGATGCCTCTTCCTTCTGCGTGTTGAACAGCCGGGCAGAACATTCCTGTAAATTACATCGAAATTAGCCGTACGTTACGAAAGCAGCCTCGTTTCTCTCCCAGGCAGTGGCAAAAAACTCGCGTGGTTCTGCGAGGTTTGGTTTAAAGGCCATGAAACTTTTTCACCGGAACTTTACGCGATCCACGACGAAGAAACGCGAGGAGGATCCGCTCCGGCCACTGGCGTCGAATTTTTATACGTAATGAATTTCGTCACGTGCACCAAGCTCGTTCCTACCACACTGGGACACTCTCCGGCCGTTCAGATAAGCGCGGGAATGGGACAACATGGCGGCAATATGGCGGCCGCGGCGGCGCTGCGATGCTTCGATTCGAAATGACCTCGTAATTAACGCGTTCGCGCGTAATGCGTCGCTGGCTGGTATCTAGTTGATAAAATACTCGCTCCTTCCTTCCATCGTCCACATCGTCGTTTCCTTTTAATTAATGCCACTGAAAAATCGGCGGTGTTTGAGGTTAGGTTCGCTGATGCGCTCGGTAAGCGGTGGTGGGGCGTGTAATTAATGAACGAAGGCGTCGAGTGTCGAGTTTTAGTATGAAACGTGTTTATTAATTGCCTCGTTTATTGAGATCGTGTCAGGTAATAAAGCGACGGAGGAAATCGAGATTTTTTTGTCACTGCGAGGTAGTAAACACCTCGAAGAAAATGTCTGCCGATAGACCTCGCTGAGTTTCCTCGTGAGAAGCTTCTGGCGTTTAATAGATTCTGGTATTTCGCGTTTACTTATTTCTCGTTGTAAATAGTTGCGAAAGAGGTATTTCCACGTATAATCGTATGTCTAATATGGCTAGATAATTTCGAAAAGTGGATTCGAAAGGATGGATTCGAGAAGAGATTCTTTGCTTATGTTCTGGCGAAAAAGATTTTTCAATTTCAACTTCGTCGTTTTAAATTTCGTAAAAGACGAAATTATTCTTTTGCAAAATCTTCATTAAGCGTGTCTTCAAATCGTTCTGATGATTAAGAAAATGGCGGAAGTCACGTATGTCTTCTTCTGTGATATCAAAAATTTGGTACCGAAAATATATTACCCCAATATACGCATAGTATATAATAGTATTATATACGTACTATATATAGTACTAAAACTATATATAGGAATAGTACTATAAACGTACTAACTATATATAACGTAACTATAACTATGTACTACTATAGTACTATATATAATAGTACTATATATAGTACTATACACGTATTGTAGCGTGCTAGAATCATTTCTTTCAGACTCCGAACTTAGAACATTTTCATAATTACTGACACATTTATACTTTAAGTCCCGTATCTATGTTCACTATACCTGTTTGTCTCGCTTCTGAATGCTTACCTGTACTATACTCAGGTGAGTTCACCAATTGAATCGTTTCATCTTCACCCCAAATCCACGAACCAAGACTGCAAGTCCTGTCCATTCCTCTAACCAGAACTGCAAGCCTAACCTGAGCAGCAGGAACGCTGCAGACCTGACACTCTTCATCGCAGTGCTGGAGAACAGGTTCCACCTACTTGAAAATAAAAACGAGATATACTTAAATATATCACAGAAAGCGCCGAAAACCCACGAGAATAATTACACGAGCGTAAACCGTTAGCCAGGAACCCTGGATGGGAAGCGCGTAGAAGGTGCCTGATGGAACGAAGCAGAGAGGCAGCTGAAACCGAAATCCCCTGACGGTATCTTAGCCGTCGATGCATCCTGGTTCGTTCATGGCTCATTAAGGCCGTGGTTCGTCGCGTGTTTCGCCGCGTACATCATAATAAAAATTCCGTAAAGCAGGTGCCCGTTATCGTTTTTACGCCTGCGAGAAAAGTAGACGCGAGTCCATTGGCCCTAGCAGAGGCCTGGCTACGTTGTTCCCCTTCCGGTTCTTTGCACGCCTTGGCCCGCTCTTCGTCTCTGTTTCTCTATTTCTCCTTCCCTCCTTATCCTCTCCTTTTCTCCACTCCTTTCCCTTCCTTTTTCTATCTTTTTATCTCCGTTTCTTTCCTTTTTTTTTAACGCGGGACGCTTTTAAGGCAAATTAAATACGGCGCAACAAATTACGCGGCGAGGCTGGCTCCTCGTAAATCAGACGGCCAATAAAACGTCCTTCGAAACGGGCTGAAAAATCCGACGGGGGCCATTCGATAGGGCGTCCCTCTGGTCGAGGCCGGAAGAGAGGAGCGGGCACGAGAACGAGAAGAGAAACCAGCGAAGGATTCTCGAGGGACGTGAAGAAGGAAGGCGGGTGGCGGGAGGGGAGCAGGGTGTTTTTAGTACCGGCAGGACGTCTCAATTAAATCTTCGAAATCATCATCGGGATCGTCGCCGTGCCCGTCGTCAGGGGCCGCCTCGAGGTCTCTGTTTTGTCGACGAGCGTAAATTTCTTCGCTGAACGGGACCGTGACATTTGAGCATGGTTACGGGGTGTTGTCCGAGCTCAGAGTTGCACCGAGGTGTCGCTTCTACTTTGCGTCCAGTGGCTGATTGCTGGACTTCGATTCCAACACCCGTTAGCTGGTAAGGTGCGGTGATATTCGTGATACCGGTCAGTTTTGCTGCCGTGTCTGATAGCAAGTAGTCAGTATCCGTTGTGTGTCTTCGCGTGTAGTTAGAGATTAGATTTGCAAGTGAGAATTGCAAGTTTGTTGCAATTTATGGAGATTATCGGTATGAGTTGTATAGGTCTAGGTGTGACTTGCGAGGATTTTAAGCGCGGTTCTAGTTGGCCAGGAATATCAGTCTAGTGTTTAGTAGTAAGATATGGTACAGTCCTGTTTTGTGGTTAGTCCAGTTTTATAGATGTCCGTACTATCGGTTTGATTTTGGCTTCCCAGGATCGTAGGCTAGCTATATAGGTCTAGGTGTGGCTTGTGAGGATTTTAAGCTCAGTACTAATTGGCAAGGAATATCAGTCTAATATTTAATAATAAGATCTTCTGGTATAGTCTTGTTTTATAATTAATCCAGTTTTATAATAGTTCCCACTATCAGTATGATTTTGGTTTCTCAGGATCATAGGCTAGTTATATAGGTCTAGGTATAGCTTGTGAGGATTTTAAGTTGAGTACTAATTGGTAAGGAATATCTGTAAGGTCTTCATTAATAAGATTCTCTGCTTTAGTCCTATTTTATAGTTAGTCCAGTTTTATAGTAGTCCCCAATATCAGTTTGATTTTGGCTTCCAAGGAACATAGACTAATTATATAGGTCTAGGTGTGGCTTGTGAGGATTTTAAGCTCAGTTCTAGTTGTCGTGTCGAGGAATATCAAACTAGTGTTCATTAATAAGATCCTCTAACTTAGTACTGTTTTATAGTAGTCCAGTTATAATACGCGAGAATCCTTAATTCAGCTTTAATATAGAGGTCCTATAAAGATCTTTAATTTAGTTCTATTTCGTGGGGATCATCAGTCTAGTTCTACTTTATGAGCCTCATTGCTTTAATTCTCTTTTGTAAACCTCGTTTACGAGGATCAAAAGTTCACCCTCATTTATAAGGTTCACGAGTGTAGTCTAAGTTTCGAGGATCACAGGTTAGCACTAGCTAGTTAAGATCATGAGACTGTGATGAGGTTTGAGGATGACAGACTGTGGTTTATCTAGCTCTAGTTCATAAGGATCACAGGTCAGACTCCAACTTCTGAGGATCATCATTCAGGAGTTTGTGAAGACAGGCTAAAAATCATTAAGTACAAATTATAAAATGTAATTAAATAGTGGGGCAACGTACAAAGTACTGTATTATCTTTATAATCCTATTTATCCTCCTCAACCACGAGATTACTCAAACCAAGAGATAATATATCAAAAAGGAGACAAGGAATTTTGAACAAAGCTTAACTTTCTGACCAGGGTTTAGAATAACCGATCCTCATTTTCGTTCATCTCGCACGCATCTTGGCTTCTAATAGGCTTATAGCGAATGTTAGACCCTTAGAGGCATCTGTCACCGTAACGCGATCTTTATCCATCCTCGTGTCGTTATTCATCTTTTTCTTCGTCCTTATCCATCCTAATATTCAGTTTCTACGCTTTCCTTCTAAATTTTCTTATTTTTATTCCTCGTCATCTAAGAATTCACAAATTCCAAACACCAATCTCTTCCACTCCGGCATAAATTTAAATTAAATACATTCTTATCCTAAATTCTACCTTCACTTTTAACCTCTTAGGCACAGCTAAATTTTGTGAAGGGCTGTTTCTCTGTACGACAATGTTTTAAATGAAAAGCAACAATTCATATATGACATTGGCGAATCAAAAACAGAGACTGTACATTTTGTGTGTATATTGTTAACACTATTATAAAACGTTGTGAAAGCAAGGAAAATGTGAAACGAAAAATATGACAACGATTATTTCGTTCGAACGGTGAGCGAGTGAGTCACTCTATAGTGGCTCGTCGCTCACAAACATGACATCCACGAAAGCTATTATAGTGGCGCGTTGTTCACAAAAATGATATCCTCAAAAGCCACTATAGTGGCGCGTCGCTCACAAAGATGACATCCACGAAAGCTATTATAGTGGCGCGTTGTTCACAAAAATGATATCCTCAAAAGCCACTATAGTGGCGCGTTGTTCACAAAGTTGACATCCACGAAAGCTATTATAGTGGCGCGTTGTTCACAAAGGTGACATCCATGAAAACCACTATAGTGACGCGTCGTCCGTAAAGATGACATCCACGAAAGTTACTATATTGACACGCCATTCACAAATATGACATCCACGAAAGTTACTATCAGTAGCGCGTCGTTCACAAAGATGACATCCACGAAAGCTATTATAGTGGCATGTCGTTCACAAAGACGACATTCACGGAAGGTATTATAATGGCGCGTTGTTCACAAAAATGATATCCTCAAAAGCCACTATAGTGGCGCGTTGTTCACAAAGTTGACATCCACGAAAGCTATTATAGTGGCGCGTTGTTCACAAAGATGACATCCACGAAAGCTAGTATAGTGACGCATTGTTCACAAAGATGACATCCACGAAAGCTACTATAATGGCGCGCCATTCACATAGGTGACATCCACAAAAGCTATTATAGTGGCGCGCAGTTCACAAAGATGACATCTACGAAAGCTATTATAGTGGCGCGTCGTTCACAAGGTTGATATCATCAAAAGCCACTATAGTGGCTCGTTGTTCACAAAGGTGACATCCACGAAAGCTACTATAGTGACGCGTCATTCACAAATATGACATCCACGAAAATTACTATCAGTAGCACGTCGTTCACAAAAGTGACATCCACGAAAGCCACCATAGTGGCACGCCGTTCACAAAGATGACATCCGCCACAGGCACTATAGTGGCGCGTTGTTCAAAAATGTGACATCCACGAAAGCTATTATAGTGGCGTGTTGTTCATAAAGATGGTATTCTCAAAAGCCACTATAGTGGCGCGCTGTTCACAAACACGACATCCACGAAAGCCACTATAGTGGCGAATCCTGTCTGAGTTTAAAACTAAAATCAACCAAATCTTCCACCAAATCTTCAACTCAAATAACCAAATTCAGAACTAAATCTTCGAATCATTGTCATATAAACTTTCTATCTATATTATGCAATATATATATAACAATTTAAACAGGATACCGATATAGCAAAGCAGAGACGACAGAATATTTAACCAGAATATCTCCACTTCTAGCTAACTCGTGTCAAACCGATAGCTCATATTTTCATTGACTTTATTGTTTCCACCAACAAGGATACGCTCGCAACACCAATAACGATATCATTGAGAGAAAATTTCTCGATACCACGGCGTTAGGTTGCTCCGTCGATATTACACGAAATGAAATACGATCGTCTCCGATGTTACACGGAACGAGAATGGTTCTGAGCTAGCTTTTCGAGGCAGCTTCGGTTTGTTTAGAAGCAAGGCACCGTCCAGCGTGGATTATAGTGTTTCGGTACGCTGTAATCTTCGCCGGGAAATACGATGATTGGCCCCGAAAGCATGAATTAGGATTGATTCTTCCGGACAGAGAGCGGTCTTTCACGAAGGATCTTTGAGGAAAAGAGATGTGGTTAGCTGGTTCAGGTGCTGTTTCAATTTAGTTTTTTCGACAGCCCTAAAACCTGTCGGTCTTCAATTTTTATTGATTCATCTTGGCTGCGAGATTCAGGTTTAACGTTACAAATTGTGTTACTAAAAGGAAATGATTCCTTTCAAACAACGCATTTAACATACTTAAGGTGTGCTGTGAAATCGATGCGTCTCGCTGCATTTAATGCACGAAGGGGAGTAGAATGATTTGAAAAATTATTTTATAAATTATTATTATTTTGTTATTTTATAAATTATAAAATTATTTTTAAAATTATGCTATCGAACTCATTCTCGAGTGAATTATATATTTCACTAAAAGGAAAGTGATCTTGTTTAAACAAATAAAAATCGTTTTAGAATCTCTGAGATCCTCAACTACTCAACTACTTGAACGAATTTAATCACATGAATTTTTATGTTAATCTCTTTATGGTCGAATTTTTATGAAGTTGACGTTACAATGATTTCAAAGCAATGATTATTAAGTAGAATAAATCGCATAGAGAGATTCTATGGTAAATAGTTCTCTCACTGATTTTAACTTTCTTTCTATTTATAATAATTATGGTTTGAAAGAAACTAAATGTAAACATATGAGTCAGTATCCCTGAAGAGGTTAAGTGTGTGCCTATTTAATATTAAAGATCTACAGATTAATGATACGGATTAATGATACGTCATTATCATTTTAACAACTCTTGATATGATAATTGAATCATACGAATTTTAACAATTCGTGGACGCTTGTCTCCGTTTATTTAATTAATTAATATTTCCAATTATAAGTTTTGCGAATTCAACCTAATTTATCCAAAATTATTTCAAATACCAACCTGAAATTATTATGGGGTCGAGTTTCTTAGTGGCATGAAGAGCACCTTTTGCTCAAGCTTCTCCAAATTGCCACCTATAATTAATAATTAATTAATATAATACGTATACCTATTTATTTATCAATTTCTAATATAGGGTGTTCCATTTGAAGTTTCGCAATGAATTATTTCCTAAATTATAGATCGTTTTAAAAAATATTTCAAAATGGACAGCTCATAATTGTTATAAATTTTTGCTAGGTGCTTCCAAGACGACAGTAGCTTTTTGATGAAATTATATATATATATATACTTTTGTAAATCTCAGAAGCACATCCACCTAGCAAAAATTTATGACAATATATATACTTATGTATTTGTCAATTCTTAATACAGGGTGTCCTATTTGAAGTTTCGCAATGAATTATTTCCTAAATTATAGATCATTTTAAAAAATGTTTCAAATGAAACATCCTGTGTCAAAATAGACATCTCATAATTGTTATAAATTTTTGCTACGTGCTTTCAAGACGACAATGGCTTTTTCATGAAATTATATATATATTTTTGTAAATCTCAGAAGCACATCCACCTAGCAAAAATTTATGACAATATATATACTTATGTATTTGTCAATTCTTAATACAGGGTGTCCCATTTGAAGTTTCGCAATAAATTATTTCCTAAACTATAGATCATTTTAAAAAATGTTTCAAATGAAACTTATCCTGTGTCAAGACAGACATATAATTGTCATAAATTTTTACTAGGTGCTGTCAATATAACAGTAGCTTTTCGATAAAATTATATATATATATATTTGTAAATCCCAGAAACACGTCCACCTAGCAAAAATTTATGACAATTTTGACATGTCCCTCTTGACACAGTGTAACTGTCAATCCGAAATATTTTTCAAAACGAACTACAGTTTAGAAAATGATCCTCTATGAAACACTAAAATAGTATATTCTGTATATTCTCATTATTTCACTACCGATACAAGCAATCAACGCCGAAATTCATTCCCGATGCAAACCTGTCGTCATAACGTTCCTCTCCCATCCCCGCGATCTTCCGATATCCCGATATCGACGAAAAATCCAACAAGATAACGCAGCATACATCTCCCATCCTATCTCCACCTTATCTCTCACCTCGCCTATCTGCCGATATCTCCAACCTCCCGAACCGAATTTCACGCCAATTATCACCTCATAGCCTCCACACGCACGCTCCATCCGACACCTCGTCGGTTGGACTCAACACGTCCTCGAGCACCCGTCCATGGCGCCGGTGCAACCCGGCTTTATCTCGAAATTTACAACTTCCCGTTCCACCTCCCCGGCCATATCGCTGGTTTTCGCGAACCACCGCAAGACTGGCCCCGGAGTAGGCCAGTTGACGTGGAACCGGTGATCGGGATCGTCACCATCGCGGACTCCACGAATCCCGGGAACAGGCCACGAGTCCACACTAGCCAGACAGAGGCCATGGCAGAGCGTGGAGGAAGCGGGAAAAAAGGAAGAAAAACGAAAGAGGTCCAGTTCGATCCGCTGGTGCCTGAGCGTACAAAAGGCAGCTCGTTATCAGCCGGTCCCATCTTATCAGGCTGAACCGGCACAGCCGATAAATCATCCGAGTCCTTGGCGGGGCACCTTTAATTACCGGCCGTGCATCGGTGGAAAAAAATATGAAGACGTAATACGTTATCCGGCTGCCTCTCTTCGTGCCTACCGGTAGATAGGGAGGCTGGTCCAGTTGATGCCGAGAGGCGTTGCTCATAAATAATGAACACGTATTCATGAACGCCACTGGTTACTTCGGGCCCCGAAGATGAGCTATGGCTAGGCCGCGGCTTCCAGTCCCGCGGAACGACTTTAACGCGTCGATTTCGAGCCGATCGTCTTCCGTTTTCTCCACCGTTTCTCTGGCTGCTCGTTCCCCGAGATATATAGAGCGAGCGGAGGTTGCTCGGGGCGCGAGCTAGGTTTAGGTGTGCCCCGAGCTGCAGCTCGGGTTCGAGGAACTGCCGCGGGAGCCTCCATCGTGACGTTTAACCTCCGTCACCTTAGATATTTCCTGTCTTCCATTCGCTCGGTATTTAGTTCTGGCCTTTGGGATCAGTGATAGTTGTTGGGAATTTCGTGAAGGAAATAGCCAAATGATTAACCTCAAGGGAAGTAACTGTATTCGGTTATACGGCAATTGTATTTATAAAAGGTTCAATATACATGAAGTTTATACACTTTATGCAATATATATATGAAATACTAGAGTCTTTTTTAAATACCACTGTGGGTCACAATATATAGGATATCCGTAGTGTTCCTGACGTGAGAGTGAAGAGCTCCGAGGGACAGCAGGCCCATTTAAACCCCCAAAACCGACCCCTTGAAGTCCAAAGGTCGGTATTGGCCTGCAACCTTTGACAGGCCTGTCGTCATCGTTGCATGAGCGTAGCTGACTTCCAACAATAGTGATTGCACAGTAGGCTGCTCCTAAGTGGTGTTTCAAAAACTAGCAGAGCATTTCTAGTGGAAATAACGATATTGAGTGGGTCTATTGGTGGTTTATTTGGAATTCGTGGAGATTGGGAGTTAAGGGAAATTATTAATTCATGACAGATTTTTGTTTTTTAATTTATACATAGGTTTAGAATTGTATAAGGGTTAATTTATCAGTGAATATATTAATCAAGTGGCTATAGTACTGTGTAGATGGCTATAATCTGTACTGTATTGTTAACTGTCAACATCTCCAGCGATAATTGGTCAATCCATTGATCATTCACGAATTGCTATAGAATTTAAGTGATCGTGACGTTTGACCTCCGTGACCTTAAATATTTCCTGTCTTCCATTCGCTCGATATTTAGTTCTGGCCTTTGGGAACAGTGATAGTGATTGCACAGTAGGCTGCTCCTAGGTGGTGTTTCAAAAACTAGGAGAGTATTTCCAGTGGAAATAACGATATTGAGTGGGTCCATGGATGGTTTGTTTGAAATTCGTGGAGTTAGGGGAAATTATTAATTCATGGCAAGTTCTTTTTCTTTAAATTCCTACATAGGTTTGGAATTATATAAGAGTTAATTTGGTAAATCTTGGGTATTTGGTATCTAAAAGTAAATGTTAGGAGGTTCCATGGCTACTTGGTCCTTTCTGAAATTCACGTGTAGGTTCAAAGGATATGAGAGAATTAATTCGGTGAAATTTGTGTAATAAATTATCTACACGTTTGTATAGTGCACAATATATTCGTAATACTCTTAGATATGCGTAATCTTTGGCACGTTATCAGGCTAATTCATTACGTCTAATGACGCGAGCAATGGACTTCGTTCCCCCACCAATTAATTATCTGGATTACTAGATCCTTAAATAGTGGATTCTCAATAGTTTCAATAATTGATACTCGTAGATAGAAATGAATAACAATATCTTCCACGTTTTTTAACAATTGATAAATTAATATATTTAGATAAATGACGATATATTTAGATAATTGAATATTTAGATAAATATTTAGATAGATAATTGACAACAATTTTAAATAAACTATTTTAAACACAAACATTGACCCTATCTTGAAAATTCTTTTCTCTCTCTCTCTCTCAGTCTTATTAACACGTGTTTACTCTATTTTGTTTTATTCTGGCATATTCTTCTAAACATTTTTTAACAACATTCACACTAGACTCTACTCGCACATATTATATTTATAACATCCCAAATGACTTTCATTTATTCTATCTGATTCCTATTCATAGATATAAAATCAACACTCACACTCTCATAAAACCAACACTCACAGATACCTAGGTACCTGGTTAATGACAGAAATTTTCTGTAGTCCACGTTTTATTTCAGAATTATTAAATGTATATACAAAAGAACTAATTTGATGAGACCTGTCTAATGGGTACCCTAAGGTGCCACCTAAGAGTGTAAATTGAAGAAATTTTTATTTATTATATTTCGTGAAGATATCGAATTATAAAATTATGGAATTAATTATAGAATTATATCGATAGCGATATATTTAATTGGCATAAAAGAAGAAGAGATGTTATTTAATTCTAAAATATATAATTATTGCGAGCTAAATGAAACTAAGAGTAAAGTACAATTCAGAAAATTAAAACTTAATAACTGATCTATGATTACGCGACTGATTAATCTCTCGTTCTTCTTTTCGATTCCTAATCCAACCTGTCATTTCATCATAGTTCACTCGCCTTTTATTCATTCATACACATTCATACGACACATATCCAGAATGTATCACACATACTCTAAGAATTTATCCATCTTTTGCACCCGATCCTGACTCAACGTCCACTCGTATGACTTATTTCTCGTGCCAATAGTTGATTATTTTCATTGGTACCCCTTCGAGTGGACCCCCTTCTATGTAGACAATTGTAGGAAAGTAACCAATCTGAGTTAAGTAAATTTTTGGCACTTCGATTAGAGTATTTTGAGCAAATTTTCTGCTACAACTATGTTACTAGCACAGTGTAACTGAAGATATTTCTCACTTAATGGAACATCCTTCTACAGCGAAATAGACTTCAACTAGATCTTTAATTGTAGGGATCGAAATTATTTCTATTTGTATTTCACACAGGCCTCGTGTAGTTATTACACTCAGTTATCAGAGTGAAGATAAGATCTGGCAGTAATTGCGAAAGAAGCGATTTCTTAATAAATGGAGAAAAGTAACTAGGAAATGCAAAATATAGTCATCCGGTTAAACTGATCATCTTGCCAAGATAAACTTCAGAGTATCTCGAGTTGCTTGTTAGGAATTTCTGTTTTAATCAATGTTACGCAGCGAGCTTTCTTGGCAGGTTGTAGTTAGCTGGCACTGTATTACTCGAGAAAGAAGGAAAGTTGAAACGACCAGGGTTCCAGCAAATATTGTGCTTCTCGTTAAATCTCCTAATAATTTCTGTTTTAATGGATACCGCGTGGATTCCAGATTTTATGGTGCCACGTGAAGAGAAAAAATATTTTAATTGGTCTGAAATTGGCAGAGTAAGAGCTGATTTGACACTTTTAAGTAGAAGAAAACATGCGAAGTATTTCAATATAAAATAAAAATTGTTTGCAAGTATAGCCTTGCTCATCGAGCATCTTGACAGGATACCTAATTTCCGGAATAATTCGACTGACATAACGAATTATTAACATGAATTTATTTTAATTCGAAGAAGAAGAAGAATGAAAGGAAGAAAATAGAATTTAGAAAAATTTTGTAAATTATAAATGACAGTTAATTGGTTTTTGTTAATGGCAATCATGGTAGTACATAAATTTATTTTAATTCAAAGAAGAGGGAAAAAGAAGGAAATAAAATAAAATTTAGAAAAGTTTTGTAAATTATAAATGACAGTTAATTGGTTTTTATTAATGGCAAGCATGGTAATACATGAATTTATTTTAATTCAAAGAAGGGGAAAAATAGAATTTAGAAAAGTTTTGTAAATAAATGACAGTTAGTTGGTTTTTGTTAATGGCAATCATGGTAATACATGAATTTATTTTAATTCAAAGAAGAAGAGAAAAGAAGGGGAAAAATAGAATTTAGAAAAGTTTTGTAAATTATTAATGACAGTTAATTGGTTTTTGTTAATGGCAATCATGGTAGTACATGAATTTATTTTAATTCAAAGAAGAAGAGAAAAGAAGGGGAAAAATAGAATTTAGAAAAGTTTTGTAAATTATAAATGACAGTTAATTGGTTTTTGTTAATGGCAATCATGCTAATACATGAATTTATTTTAATTCAAAGAAGAAGAGAAAAGAAGGAGAAAAATAGAATTTAGGAAAGTTTTGTAAATTATAAATGACAGTTAGTTGGTTTTTGTTAATGGTAATCAGTACTCGAACTGAGACAGGAAACATCGACGGAAGTTCGAGAGATTCGATCAGATGCGGGTAGTTACATTCACTGGAAGCGAGGAAAAATAGGAAGATGATTGTTCAGTCGCTCGAAGCGATGGAAAATGCGGTAAAGAAACGTTTTATCATAGATCAAATATTACTTAGAAAGTGCTGTGCTATTTCCTAGGCTTTCTACTAGTTTTAAATCGAACTGGAAACCTTTGACCCGAGATTAGCGTTGCTCAGGGAGACGCTGTAGGCGTTGCGCTTCTAATCGTAAAACCAAAGTATTTTACAATTTTGAGGTATTATGGTTTTTGCGTAACGTGGCATAAATTCTTTACTTTCTAATTATCCAGAGAAAATGGAATCCCTTAAGGAGATTCTGTAGTTCTCAAACGCTTGCTAGCGTTAACCTCGTGTCTTCAAACTTCGATCGAATATTTTTCAACGCTGAATTATAATTTTGGAAGTATTTGCTATCTATAATAACTAATTTCTTAATTTCAATTAATATGTCAATACCCTGAAACTTTCTCAAATTTTAATTTATAATTTTCCGAGTATCTATTAGTTTTAAATTTCCATTTAAAAATTTTTATTTCTGTTAATTTTATTTATATACATTTCATGCTGTTACTATTTTAGGTATTTTATAATTATGGTCAACACTTTCATAGTAACAAGCTCTCTGCGTCGTCAGAAGTTTAAGTATTTAATATTAAATATTTTGAATAATTGATATCCTTAAACTTCAGTGAACATGCTCGCTTAATTAAACATTTATAACTATAAAATTGAACTCCTTGAGTGTCTACTATTAAATTTTAATCGATATCTTCATGCTACCGAAGTGATTTGAAGTTTAAAGTCGAAGTTTCGGACTTTATGAACCTTTTATGAACATTCGTAGATACCGCAGCGTGAACTTAACCTTCTTTCGCAACTAGCGCCATCAGCAAAGATCTAAGACAAGTATACCACAGCCACAGAACTCCCATTCCAATGTACCAATCACTATCTCCATCATATTTCACCTATTACACTTTCCACAGCTTTGTACAACCAAACTTTGAATTTTATGAATATTTATATCACATCATGGACACGAACCTAACCTATTTTCGCAAGTAGCGCCGTCAGTATAGATCTAAGAAAAACAGACAAGTATAACATAACCACAGAACTTCCATTGCAATTTATCTACCAATATCTCCATCAAATTTCACCTATTACACTTTTCACAGCCTCACACAGCCAAACTTCGAATCTTACAAACATTTATATCACGCCACGGACACGAACCTAACCTATTTCCGCAACTAGCGCCATCATTGGTAACCACAAAACTTGGGAACTTCAACAAATCTCATATCTTTATATATGATTTTCACTTGCCAAATTTATGTTTAAAATTTATTTTAAACATAAAAAGGCATACATCGATCGAGTATCTTGACTCTGACACTGTAATTAACCCCCTCTGTGACACAGAGGGCGTCTATAGGCGCTTGGCGTAGTTTGGCTTTCTGACACGGAGGGCGCTTGTTTTCACAAAAATGGCGCACATCATAACTCAATTCGTACCGTATGGTATAGCCACTACGTATCAAAGTTTGCCGTAGTAAAGGGGTTAACACATTGCATACCGCTCACGAGTTTTCTCGTGTTTCACGTGCCATCTGTTATGGACCACACTGTCAATGCACTGTTTTGTCAAAACGTGTGGTCCCTGGCGTATGTCTTAGAGATTTCTATGTGGTAGGCAATGTGTTAAACAAAATTGGAGCTATTTTGGCGAATGAATGCTTCGTATAATTTTCCATTACCAATTACTCAGCTTCCAATGATCGAAATGCACTCACTACAAATCCTTTCAATGCGACAAACTGTCAAGGGAATCAGCAAGACTATATTAAAATTTATTTTAAACAAATGGTATACATCGATTAAGTACTCCGACACTGTAATTAAACAAAATTGATATCACTTTGGCCCATGAATGACTCACGCAACTCTTCATAGCCAAGTATTCAGTTTCCAAAGGCACCCAAAGGCACCCACCACAGAACTAATCCTTCGAAAGCAACAAACTATCAAGGAAATCAGTTAGGCTGTATTAAAATTTATTTCAAACGTAAGTGGTATGCATCGATCAAGTTCTCTGACACTGTAATTAAACAAAATTTAAGTCACTTTAGCCCATGAATGGCTCATGCAACTCTTCATCACCAAGTATCCATCTCCCAATCACCCAAAAGCAGCCACTACAGAACGATTGCTTCGAAAGCAACAAACTCTGGAAGAAACGAGCTAGACTCTAGACCATCATCATCTCCATACCGAGAAGCAGCGTCCACCATTGCGGCGGGCACGGTTAATCGCGTCTCGCGTTAGCCATCGGCGTGGTGAACGGCAGCGACTGGGCAGGGTTTCGATTGACGCTAATCTCTGGTATCGACGGTGCCGAGGCGATTACTACATCGTCGCTGGACAGCTCAGGGATGAGGTCGACGGACCGTTTAATCGCGGCTCGGCCCGCGAAAGGGAAGATGGCCGAGGTGGTAATGGCTAGCTCCGGAAGCTGGCCGATCGGCGCCGGATAGAGGAGTGACGCGGATGGAACGACGCTGCTGCTAGCTGGACGCATGGGCAGGGAAGGCGAAGCGGACCCGTCGCCGTCGTTGCCTCGAATAATCTCGAAGCGAACGGATATCTAAACGAGGACCTTGAAGCCAGCCTGCGGGCGATGCACGCGTACATATGTACGCTCTTGGAGCGGACGTATGGAAGTCGAGTGCTTGGCCGAGTGATATATATCGGCCGCGATATATCGCTCTCTCGATGCCACGGCTCGATCTTCGGGCCATAGTGGTCGGAGAACGGGTTAGAGAGAGAGAGAGGCGCAGAGAGGGGAGAGGCATGTACAGAGGAGGCCTCCTCGCCACGCACTCGTTGCAAACAACACGCCACCACGCCCTCGTGAAACAATGTGATGGTTAACCTAACAAGCTCTCATCCGTGCTCGAGCGTGCTGAGCTACCCTACCGTGCTCTGCACGGTTGCAGCCTCGTTCCGTTCGCCGTCCTGGTCCGGTCGCCACGCAGAGACGCCTAGGGCAACACTTCCAGGACACCGGCGTATAGCGATATTCCGCGGCGATAACGATGTTGCGACATACGCGAGTCAAGTCGTGGGATCGCGGGGTTATGGCCGTATTAACCGGGGGCCCAGGCTGCTGCCAGACGTCCCTTTCGTTGGCCAGTCGTTCGCTAGGTGCTTCGAGTTTTTGTCACGACTCTTCGAGCTTCCTTACATTCTTCTCCTTTTTTCCTGCCTTTTCGCTCGTGTTTCCCTCCGTACGATAGTTGCTGCGCTGATGGGGTGCGTTACAGTTGATACGGCTGATCGAGGTGGAATGGTACTGATTCTGGTAGTTAGCGGGCCTTCTCTGCTGCGGTTGTTTAAATATACGGTTATTGGAAATAACATTGAAGACCTGGTTTCGTGTTTGGTCTTGATCGCAAGGCTGATTTTATAGAAATGTCCCTACTGTCGCTGTTGTTTGAGTTACCACTTACAAGAGTGCAAGTCCTTCGGGTCATTGATTTAGTTGAGACTTTGCAGGTTTGAAGATTTAGTCATCCAGTCCAAGAAAACGTACCATAAGTATAACTATGAGGGTAGTTATTCGATAGTTCTTGAGATATTTGTGATCGAAGCTTTATTATTCTTAACTAGAGATTTCTTCCGAATAGTTATCGATAATTATCAAGTTGCATTGTGGCCGACACTTGATAAATATTCGAAATAAATCTGTAATTAAGGCAATGATAAAATTCTTAACCAGCGCAAGTGGTTAAAGCGTCCCCGACGTTTGAAACCGATATAAAACAGTTGAGGGTTGTAAGGGGCCAAGTGTTTATTCTTTCTTGACTCTCAACGTTTCGGTTCCGCGTTATTCTTCGCCGTGATTGGAAGAAACGAGCCGAATTTTATTTTTTACCATAATTTCAGGTATTGCACTACAATTGTATCGTAATTCCTTATTTTTCTATCTTTAATTAAAATTTCTATTGCATTGAATACAAGTGCACAGTGTCTACAGCACGATCTATCGGCGATACCCCGAACTTCGCCGCGTGGCGCCATCTTGGGGTCACCGAAACTAGCCGATAGGTCTGAACGGTGAAATATTCGAGAAAATGAACATAACCTCGCTAAACTGCACCAAGCAACTTCGGCACTCGCGAAAGCTACGAAAGCACAGTGGGAATTCAAGCATTTCGCAGAAGAAACGCAGCGAAACGTATAAAGTGTCTTGTCTCCCTTTAGAACGATCGAATTAATCACTCGAACAGCCAAACGCTGTCCGGTCGTTTAGTAATTTCTAAACACAGCTGAATCGTTGATCGTCACGTTTGAAGTTACACGCAATTGTTCTGAAACCGCATCCATATCCGCTTGCGGATGGAACAAGGCATTCTTGTCTCGTTTTATCGATATACTGTCCACCTAGACGAAACGTAACTCCGTTCAGCTAGAGACGTAAAGAAAGACGTAGTTAGACAGCGTACGACGTTCCTGGACGACGAGTCAGGAGACAATCTGCCATCAGGTTGTAGCCGTGGATCGGTGGAAACGCCTGGAATTCAATACCCCTCTGTTCCTTCGGGGGATCCAAATATGGAACTCGGCAACGACCTTTGTAGGAAGCCATAGTCGGCGCTGCAAACACGAAAGTACCGCGTGTGCCTTTTGTCTGAACAAACCGATGAAATCTAAATGAAGGAATCACTTTCTTCTTTCCACCATTCTTTTCACCTTTTTCTCCCACCTTTCCCCATTTTATCTTCCGTTTATTACTTTTTGTCGCCCTGTATTAGGTTCACAATCGCGTCTCGACTGAGACCCAGAGCCGAGTGTTGGGTTAACGATCGATAAAGGCCTGGTCGATATCTGTTACTTCCGTTGATACGATTATGTTGAACAAGCGTAAGAAAAGATTAATTGTCACGGTGATAGACAGGTCTCGAAGCTTTAGTCGACTTTCCATTCTTTGCGCGGACGTTTTTGCGTTAACGAGAAAGGAGTCGTGACTCGCGAGCGATTATGCAATATGTTCGTAAGACTAGTTCCGTCGAATTGTCCGAATTCTTGCAAAATTCTTGCCGGATCAACGTGTAACGGCGCGAGGGTTTCATACGCGCTGAGAATCAGGTAGCAGGCAATTCTAGTAAATTGCCAGAGTGCAATTTTCACACTGTTTTATCCATTAAGAATTTTTCCAAGTTTATCGCGTAATAAGCGAGTACTCGTAGCTAGGTTTGAAATTATATGCAACTATACAAACAGAATTCTATTATATAGCTAATATCAATTGTCCAAGTTTACACCTGGCGAGATACAGATCATATCGCCATATTTCTAGATATACCATGACATTCCTAATTTTCTATGTGAATTACAACACGAATATAAATACTTTCGAAGCTTCTCGCCATAATTTAGGTTTAAATCTGACGAAAAACAAAGTTATAGGTGAGATATCTTCCGAAACGCAATGTTCCCAATCTTTCATCTGAATTCCAGTTAAATAGATCTAATTTCGATGTTTGGTTTTATCTGACCAAGTTCAAAACTGACGAGAAGCGAAGACCATATTGCAAAATTTTTAAAAACTATGACATTTTCAATTTTTCATATGGATTCCAATGTAAGTATAAATGACTTCGAGGCTTCTTTCCACAATTTAGGTTTGAATCTGGCGAAAACCAAAGTTATAGCTGAGATATTTTCCGAAATGCAATATTCCCAATCTTCCACCTATATTCCAATTTTATAGATTTTATACGAGAAACGAAGACCAAATTGCAAAATTT
Organism: Eufriesea mexicana; assembly: GCF_001483705.2. Classification (NCBI taxonomy): domain Eukaryota; kingdom Metazoa; phylum Arthropoda; class Insecta; order Hymenoptera; family Apidae; genus Eufriesea; species Eufriesea mexicana. The sequence continues at coordinate 1,373,808 of NW_016908540.1, read as the reverse complement.
CTAGAAACACCATGACATTCTCAATTTTCCATATGAATTCCAATCTTTATATAAATTCTTTCGAAGCTTCTCTCTACAATTTAGATTCAAACATGACGAAGAACTAAGCCATAGGTGAAACATCTGTCAAAACGCAACATTCTCAATCTTCCACCTATATTCCAATTTTATAAATTTAATACGAGAAACGAAGACCAAATTGCAAAATTTCTAGAAACAGTATGATATTCTCAAATTTCCATATCCATTCCAATTCTAATATAAATACTTTCGAAGCTTCTCTTTACAATTTAGATTTAAACCTGACGAAAAACAAAGTTATAGGCGAGATATCTTTCGAAACGTAATGTCCCCAATCTTTCACCTATATTCCAATTTTGTAGATTTAATTTCGATGCTTTCCTCATTCGACCAAGTTCAAGACTGACGAGATACGAAGACCAAATCGCGAAATTTCTAGAAACACCATGACATTCCCAATTTTATAGATTTAATTTCGATGCTTTCCTCATTCCACCAAGTTCAATACTGACGAGATACGAAGACCAAATCGCGAAATTTCTAGAAACACCATGACATTCCCAATTTTATAGATTTACTTTCGATGCTTTCCTCATTCGACCAAGTTTAATACTGACGAGATACGAAGACCAAATCGCGAAATTTCCAGAAACACCATGACATTCCCAATTTTATAGATTTACTTTCGATGCTTTCCTCATTCGACCAAGTTTAATACTGACGAGATACGAAGACCAAATCGCGAAATTTCCAGAAACACCATGACATTCCCAATTTTATAGATTTACTTTCGATGCTTTCCTCATTCGACCAAGTTTAATACTGACGAGATACGAAGACCAAATCGCGAAATTTTTAGAAACACCATGACATTCCCAATTTTTATATGAATTCCAATACGAATATAAGTACTCTTAAAGTTTCTCTCACCGATCCAGGTTCAAGTCTGACGAAAACAAAGCCATAAGCGAGATATCTTCCAAAACGCAACATCCCCAATCTTCCACCTGAATTCCAATTCGGCACCTTTAACTTTAATGTTTTCCTCGTGTAACTAAATTCAAAATTGACGAGAAACAGAGACAGAATCACGGCATCCCTCTAAAACACCGTTCCGAACTCGATGTTTCGTTTAAATCGCAATCCAACGATACTCGCGGTGCAAGCGTCTAATTTTCCTAGCAATCTGCTCCAGCTGCGAAACTTGGCTCGGAGAGCTAGAGGAACTGTAACCGAGCGGCGTTTGAGGATAGTCGGATCGGAAGGGAAGAAAAGAGGATGCCCGGTAGGCGCGTCCGGAGGAAGCATCGACAAAGAAGTGCCGAAGCGACAGGTTGCTCCTCGAGACGGTGCGCTCTGTTCTCGAGGTCCTGTTCGATTCCTACTCCTTCTCGCCGGCCGCGTATCCTACCCAGCACGGCCGCCACCACCGGCGTTCAGTCGTGCCACCACCACCGAGCACCTTTTGTCCACCACCACTTGGTCCGGCTACCACCTCCTTGTTCGCAGGCAGCGCGGGGCACCTCGCCATGTGACTGATTCCCCTTCTCCGCAGGTTGACGAGCGGTGGGCCTGCCTACCTGCGCCCGTTGCCCCGCTCCCATTACGACGCGGACTCTCGCGGCAGGTGCACCAACCTAAGTGCCACTCCGCTTACCTGTGTGTCGTGCCTACCAAGCCAGCGTGTCCGGTGGTCAGGTTCTTCCCTCTCTCTTTCTCTCTTTCTCTCTTTCTCCCTTCTTTTTCCCTCTTTTTTTCCCTCCTCTCTCTTCCTCACCCTTTCTCTCTGTACAAGCCTCCTCTTCTCAGCCCCCCAAGCCCGGCTTCGTCCTTCTCCCTCTGTCTCCGTCTGTCCCCTTCGACGTCGCCTCACGCAGCAGTGCGGTGTTGTAGTGTCGTGTCATCCTGCGCTACGTCAACGATCCTCCCGAACGTGTGGAGGCAACGATCGATCGCTCGCGTATCTCCTCTCTGACTATCCGTGGCAACCGGGGTCGTGTGGAAGGTGACCCGGCCAGACCGCGAGTCCGGGCCCAGGACACCGAGGCGACAGGCGTGTGCGAGCTCTGCCAAGCTCTGTCAGGTGTTCCGGTCGAGGCTGTGCGAGCACCGAGCAGCCAAGGAGAGGCGAAGGAAGGACGACGGTCATCAGCTCGGTTCCGCGTCCATCGGCCGCGGGGCGGTGTGTAAACAATCGTGGAAACTGGAAACTGGCCGCGTTCCGGGAAGCGGCGAGGTGCGCTCGAGAGGTGTTGGCCACGCGACAGAGAGAGAGCTCCGTGGCCGCGTCAGTCGAGGATCGGACGACAATCGTCGACGATCGCCTACGCGTGAGATCGCGCAGTTCTCACTTCGCGAGTGTTCAGTGTTACGTCGTCGGGGTTCGCGGATCGCCTGCCGGTCGGTCCTCAGAGCAGTCCGGGTGGAAGACTCGACTCGGCTGACCCGAGAGTGTGACCGCTAGAGAGGAAGAGGGGACACAGTGAAGGTGTCAAACGTCCGCGACTCCTCATTGACATTTCCGTGACATTTAGTGCGCACGCCAGGCCACACGGCATCGAGGCGACGCTTGCTTTTTCGTGTAACACGCGTGAGAGAGACCGCCGTCGAGGCACGGCCGCGACACTGCCCCCGGGGAGAAAGTCGGCAAGGCCAGGGCGAGTTAATATCGCGCCCGATGACGGATCATCCGTGCCTTATCGCCGCCTACCTCTTATCTACGCTTATCTGCCTCTCGGAATCGCGAGCTGGACGTGCAGCGCCGCGATAGACCGGGCTCGACAACCTTTTGCATTCGCTGCCGATCCGTGCTGGGCCGAGCGATCGTGCCGGAGGCATGATCCTTGTCGGACTTGTGCGTTCGCGCGTGCTGCAGATTTGACGTTCAACAGGTGGTCGTGTCGCTTTGGTGGACGGGCTGGAAGGGGTTGCAGCCTGGCGCGAAGGTCGCTCGAGAGTAACTCGCGCGTGGCTATAGACTGCCGAGGGATCGAGCCGAGTCGCGGAAAGGGGGTTGATCGTTGAACGGGACGGAAGTTGCGAGCGTCGGGACTCAAACTGGACATACTCACCGCCACGTCGGGACGTACGGAGTGGAGATGTCCGCGGGTCGCTGAGAGAATGAGGGAGCTGGACACCGAGAGCCCTGTTGTCTGGCCGGCCTGGTGTTACACTGGTGAGTCCATTGTTAATGTTTCTTGCTGGAATACCCCGCCACCATTCGCGACGGAGAAGGATGGTAATCGAGCGAAATTGTCTCGGACTAGTCGACCATCGAGAGGGTGTCTTAACTTTTTGCTGAAAAAATACAATATCTATCGAGGTGACGTGTGATTGTCTATCGACGAGTTAGGTACCGAACTCTCGCGTGACCACGGAGATCTCGTTGCTCAGGGATGAACGATTGTCTGAAATACGCGTCTACTTGTTCTTTCGTAAGAATATTCAGAGAGTGAAAAAGTTATTGACTATACTTGACCGACGAAGTGCAGTTTTTCTGTGAATACTTGATAGACTTTTAAATTAAAGCGGAATCTCGCAGGCTTTTTGCGTTATTGGCATTTTTACTGCCGATATTTATGGAGCGGATAAGTTAATAGCTTGTTTATCACTACCGGTTCATGGAATGAATTACGACGATTTCAACCTGATTCCAGATCGAAACGTGACTATTCGGCGTTTAAATCCTCGTTGAGGAATAGTATCGGTGAAAACGTCGAACGTGACGCGTGAGGACGAGCTTCGAGTCTTCTTCTCGAATGTTTGCATTCTTTTCCCGACATTGTTGACGTTTCTTGTTGATCCAGCCTGGCCTGTGATCGATAGATCGGACGATCGGCTTCCCGAAGCGCCTCGAGCCGAAAATATTTATCCTAGGGTAAAGTTAGGTGTTTCGCGTCGTTGCCATTCATCGCGAGGCCCCATTCAGAACAATGCTTTCCATTGATTACGATAATTGTCCGACACGATGGCGAGTAAACCGAAGAGGTGTTCGACGCTCGCGATGTTCGCAAATTATATGTCACTGTTTGTGATTTCCTAAGTGAAAATGACGTTTTATAGGCGTAACGATGATACGCCACTGTGTGGCGATTTTCTCGTTTTGCGTCGTTCCGATATCGCAATCGTTGTATCGATTTCGATACTACAATAGCTATTGCTGTCGATTTTTATTACGCTATGCAACAGATAGGATGATACTTCTGCGTTGCGAAGGAACGCGTTGGAGAGAATGATGTTTATTGGTATGTTTCGAGGGGAGTTTTAATTTCAAAGGATGCTTCTGGGCAACAGGGATTTTATTTTTGGTTGTAACGATCGTTTACGTTAATTGGAGAATTTTTCTGCAAACCTTTGTCGAGAAATTTTCATTAATATTTTGTATTTCGAATGATAAGGTTTATATATATATTTTTATTCGGTGTTTAATCGAATAATAAATTTTCTGTATTTTTATGAGATATTTTTATATAATTAAAGTACCGACACTTTCTACAGACATTCAATTCTGTCAATAAATAGTTTGAGAATTATTGCAATAATTAATTTTCATCGAATAATAAGCCTGTAAATTTAAAAGCAGATGTGTGCACAGAGTTGAAGCAAATAAAAATAATTCTTGCACATTTTCACTGTCTTCTACGAATTCCTTGTAAATTCTTATCGACAAGCTTTGGTTTACAATATTTCGCCAAACAGTGAACCTCTTATATCGGAAAACAGTATACATCTCGTATTTCTATTTCTAAAATTTTACTTTCCAAGTAAACTTCCCAAATTTCTTCAAAATTGCTCTCATCCCCTGTAACTCCCAAAGAAATTGCAATAGATTATACTCCATTTAAGGATAATGTCTGGTCTAGACGTCTAAGAAACCGTCATTCTTCAGAATTTTCTTTGTATCACAATAAACTAGGTAATAATCTCTTCTTTTCATCATTTCATGATACGTGTTTTGAACTTATAAAACGTGACATAATTTCGGATTTTATTTGAATATTAAGTATGTGCCGCTTTTCTTAGTAATCCTCGACAAATCCCTGTCAAACAGTACGACGTCTAGGTCCCCAATTCTGAACATAAAATAAAGGAATCGAGTACATATTTTATTAAGATTATAGGTTTATAATTGTAAAATAACTACGATATATATAATTAATTCTTTTTTAAATTCTTTTATTACTGAAGGAAGGTATATCTGTGAATGTTTCCCTGGAGCGATTGACCAACTCGTGAGAGATTGTCAAGAGGGTACGCGACGCAGTTCGCCTAAACCCCCAATTCTTATTTAATGTTTATCACAACATTCGTTCTTCGGAATTATAAACTATTTACTCACGCCTTATATTCTACATCGTTCTTTGCATATAGTAAAGCTATTATTTTCAATATATTTAAATCAAACTAAATCAAATCCCGATAAAGACGTCTAAATATTGGTAGACACGGATAATAGTACAAACAGCGACAATCTTAATCCATTGTTGGAACATTAATGTCTGAAATACCAACAACCCACGTAGTTGCCCAATTCCGCAGACACTGACAATTGTGCCTGTGATTAATAAAGTGGTCTAAGTCACTTATATTTGCTTCTGAAATATTAAAAGCTTCGGGCTTTAAATACGTGATGAATTATAAAATTAACCCTTTGCACTCGACGACTTTTGGCTAAAGAAGGATAGAAATTCAAAGATTCTCTTCTAAAAAACTGACGATACTTTTCTGAACAGTAAATAAAGAATTGTAGAATTATTCGATTTCGATACCTTGCACACTGTTACATTGCATTAAATTTGATATATTAATTAACCCTTTGCACTCGACGACTTTTGGTTAAAGAAGAATAGAAATTCAAAGATTCTCTACTAAAAAACTGACGATACTTTTCTGAGCAGTAAATAAAGAATTGTAGAATTATTCGATTTCGATACCTTGCACACTGTTACATTGCAATAAATTTGATATATTAATTAATATCGATCTTCCAAATTTCATGAAATGGTGACTGAAGCTCACCTCTCGAATGCAAAGGATTAATTGCGATGAAGCTACAAACTCAATCTAACGATTCAATTCTTCCCTGTTTTGTATTAAAGAAAATAAATATATTTTATCTTAATATAAAGGAATGCAACGTGAAATAAATAATAAAATCGTTTCTCTTAAGTCGATGACTTAGACCACTTTCATAATTATAGGCACAATTGTGACAGCGGCGAAAAATTATTTCGAGGTCGCGAATCGTGTCTCATGGTCGACGCTGACTGGCCTAATCAGCCGTACGTGTTGATAGCGGACAAAATTCTATCGTTGTAACTGGATGCCATTCGCGGTGACGGCTTGCGCCAAGTTATGAAACACATGTGTGCCAAAGTAGGCGTCACTCTTCGTTGCTGGAATTCGTACTCGATATTCCGTCGACTCGCTCGCCACTGACGTCTACACGGGAAAACAAACACGATGGTCGATAAGAAACCACGAATTACGTTTTAAGATCGCACGGAATTACGTAATGGGACGATAACGAGGTTCGGTGACTATTCCAGTGGAGGCGTTAGGTCGCTCAAAGATTGGCTGACCGAAAATTCCGAGCTGAAATTGGTCACTTGGTCCTCGAGTCTTTGAATTTAGAGCGAGAGTTTGCGTTGAGTTAGATGAAAGATATTTCGTTTGAAATACGTGCTTAGGATAGTCATTGATTCTATCGAGTCGTTAAAATTGGAAATTTTTAAGTTTTAACTTGTTCGTAAGGATTTAGTACGAATTCTATTAGGGTGCTTCTGAGAAATCATTGTTAATCATTTCTTTGTTGTCAAGAATGGAATATATCGTTGAAAATCAATATTGGTGTCTTCTGTATTTATTTATTGTATTTTCGGTATATTCGGTATTTATCTATTTATTCTGAATTTGGATTTAACAATGATGCATTTTTGAGACTCCAAAGTGTATATAATTTTTAGAGTCCATTGTCTTCTCGTCTTTCAGTCATATTTTAATTTACATATGCTTCGTTTCTTATGGAGATAGGTCTCATAGTTCCAAGATTTTCTTCATCTTCCAGTTATGTACTCGGTTCCTATATCTAGCTTCGACTTATTACACACCTTCAGCAAAGAGAACCAAACCTCTATGGACATTTCGTTTATCAAACTCAGATTCGATAGAGATTTCAGAATAATTTCAATCCTGTCTTTCAATTACTTTCTCACCTCAATATATCCACTTCTTATTCCTATTTTTAAATTATCATTTATTTCTATTAAAAGAAAATCTAAAAAAGAGAAATATTAAAATATTTATAAAATAAAATTTATTAGACTCATATTTGATAAATACATATTATCTACGATCCTAAAATTTGCGTTCAATTTCGTAGTTTCAGTTGACTTTTCATCGTCCAATTAAGTATTTTCTATTTCACACATGTTTCCATTTCCCATCCCTATTTTAAACTCATTTAATTGTTCTTCGCTATTCACAATTATAACATAAATCTTGATCGACTTTCCATCTTCCAACTACGTACTTCCTAATCCAAACAGCTTCAAACAGCTGCATACCCATCCCCATCCTCGACTCATCAAACTCCTTTCATCAAACTTAGACCTAATAACAGCACATTACTCGCAATCTCAAAACACATACTAAATCTCCCAGTTTCAATTAACTTCTCATCCTCCAGTCACGTGCTTACCTACTCTAAACAGTTTCAAACAAAGGAAGAAACAAACCTCTGTGAACCATTACTTATTTTCTTCATCAAACTTAGACTTATAATATCTGCACGTCACTAGAAATCTCAGAACACAAGTTAAATATCCCAATCTCGATTAACTTCTCATCTTCCAGTCACGTATGTATTGTATTTACCTAACTCGAACAACTTCATCTGCCTCCCCCCGACCTACCACCCAGCTTCGCTAAGGAAAAGCACAAGCCTGTCCTAAAATTCCAACAAAATTCTTTCTCTGCCCACAGAGACCTTTCGATATTCCTCCACTTCCCTAAACAAAACACGTAACTCTGCCAAGACCCCATTACCTCTCTCGAACACGAACTTTATCTTGCCCTATCACCATCGCTATGGAAGTTCAGCCAGCGCGGAGCAGCCTGACGATATTTTCGGTGCCCTTACACCATAAAACGGATCCCTGAGCATCTTAAAAGGGTGTCTCGGGCGAGAGAGAGGGGGACATAGAGGGAGTAGAGGAGGTAAGATAGAGAGTCGGGGGAACTAATGTCGAAGTGTGTAATTACGGTTCTCGATCTTGACAATTAGGAGCCGCTGGAAGCTGTCGGTAGCGAATAGGCTGCCACTTAGCTGCCGAAATTCCCAACAGCCTTATCTTGGCGAATCGGGCTCGGTTATTCGTCGGGCTCTTCTAATTAAGAGGGGCCCGCTGATTTTTTCTTTCCTACCCGCCGAAATTGCTCCCCGGACAACTATTCTCAGACAGTTCGACGACTTCTGTCGCGAAATTGCCTCATCCTTTCGTTCTTCTCTCTCCTTCTAGGCTTTCAGGCTTCGTTCCGGTGACAGAGACGCTTTGTTTTGCTGGCAACTCCCGTTTCTTCGCGCGATATCGTCGGCCTCCACGCGAAATCTTGGCGTTTTCATGGGAATGCAATTTGGGATCAGGGGAGAATGCATTTCGTGGCTTGTAGAATGGGAAATCGAGAGAAATTGAGAGATTCGATGCAAGAACTTGAAGATTAAGTAGAAATTGATGTAACTTCCTCTAATTCATTTATAATTTTGAAAAGAAATATAGAGAATACGTAGTTATACTAATCGCATATGAAAATTAAAAGTTCTTAATATTATCATTTTTAATTGTTCGTTAATAATTTTAAAAGACAATATTTGGAGTAAAGAATTGGTTCATTCACAAATTGTAGAATAAAAATTGTTAATATTCTTTCTTCCAATTATTTGTTAATAATTTTGAAAGAAAGTATGAGAATTTCACAATTATTCTATTTCTATGCAAAGAGTAAAAGTTCTTAATACAATTTCATGCAATTATCCGTTGATTTCATTGACAAGAATAAAAGTTTCTAGTTTATTTATTAATAAATTCGAAGAAAATTTCTATTTGAAAACTATAGATTCTTAATACAAATTCTTCCAATTATTTATCCATAATTTACAAACAAAATATCGAAAATATACAAATATTTTATCCACAAACTCGAAGCTTTTAAATTAATATTAAAAATTACGATGACAAGATCAACAATCTTCTTAAAAATTGTCCTCTCAAATAACCAAAATCCGCACCAAGAAAAGTGAAAAATATTTTAAACCATTCTCAACTTATCCAACTCCTTTGGGACTTAATCTGCATTCGAAGACTATAAATTTCTAACAAAAATTCTTCCACTTATTTATCAATAATTAATAATTAAAATATGGAGGGTATATAATTATTTTATCCACAAACTCGAAGCATCAAAATTAATATTAACACGTTGAGCGTAGAGCGACGATCACTCCACACAGTGCTCAGTTAAAGAATGCAAAGAAAGAGAGTAAAATCAAACAGAAAATTATCTTTCGAACTTTTTCCAAATGCCGTTATAGCGAGTGCCTCGTTTATATTCCAAAACATAACAGGAAGAAAGATGTCAATCATGATATTTCGCAAACAGTTGACAAATGCCGTCACTCGACACTCGAATGAGGAAATACCAATCCGTGTTGGCACAACAAATGTTTGTAAATTGCAAAAATAATCTTCCGACATATCCAAAATCCATAAACAATTCCAAAAAGTAAGAAACATAATGTACGAAACACATACGCTCGTCTATCCATTGTCAACTCCATCGTGACTCTCATAGGTTTATCAAAGCTGCAACAAATTCTCGTAAATTGCAAAAATGATCTTACAAAATCCTCAAACAATTCCAAAAATATAAGAAACATAATATACGAAACATATTCACAGATCAAACACATGCACTCGTCTAACCATTGACAACTCCATCATGATTCGCACAAGTTCATCAAAGCTGCAACAAATGTTGATGAATTGCAAAAATGATTTTCCGAAATATCCAAAATCCACAAACAATTCCAAAAAGTAAGAAACATAATATACGAAACACATACGCTCGTCTATCCACTGTCAACTCCATCATGACTAGCTCGGGTTCATGAAAATTGCAACAAATGTTCGTAAATTGCAAAAATTATCTTCCAAAATAACTCAAAATCCACAAACAATTCCAAAAAGTAAGACACACAATATACGAAACATATTCACAGATCGAACACATACGCTCGTCTAACCACTGACAACTCCATCACGACTCTCTCGGGTTCATCAAAACTGCAACAAATGTTCGTAAGTTGCAAAAAATGATCTTCCAAAATCCACAAACAATTCCAAAGATATAAGAAACATAATATACGAAACGTATTCACAGATCAAACACATGCACTCGTCTAACCACTGACAACTCCATCACGACTCTCTCGGGTTCATCAAAATTGCAACAAATGTTCGTAAGTTGCAAAAATGATCTTCCAAAATCCACAAACAATTCCAAAAATATAAGAAACATAATATACGAAACATATTCACAGATCAAACACATGCACTCGTCTAACCACTGACAACTCCATCACGACTCTCTCGGGTTCGTCAAAGCTGCAACGATTAATTCTCATCAGCATCCATGTTGGCAACTTAAAACATACTTACTCTTCTCCTTTCGTGATGCCGAAAAAAGATCGAATTGACGGAAGATTAAAAAAAAGAACTCACCACGGTCCAACTGTTGACGTATCGAAGATGATGATGGAACGTCCTGTCATTTGCATGTGTCCCGCGTGTCGCCGGTCCCGTTTGCCACAGAGTGCGTCACAATGGCGACAGCAATCAGCGGCTTTTTCACGGGGAATACATTATCTTTCGACCAGTTGATGCGTCTTCGTTAACCGGTGCCCCGCGCGCGGCCGTGATTTGGCGACAGCTCCGATCTCGCGGAACGAATTCGTCGCGATGTAACGGCGAAGTAATGGCGAACGGCGTTCAGCTGGCCGAGTCAGCCGACTCTTTCACGCGCCCGCTAATGGGATTAATGTTCGTTCTCGGTGACTGGGTATAAACGTGGGCACCGTTTCTCCATTTGTGCTTGCCACGATGCACGACCCCGCGGGTTAAAATGCGTAACATTTCCAGAATGTTGCGCTCTTACGTCGCGAAAATTCGAGGAAATTGGCGCAGCAAGTTTGGCGCGTGTTGAATCCCCCGCGCGTCCAATTTCCTTCACTCAGTTTCCACTTTTTGTGTGCTGCCAAATGGTAAACTAGAATTTTAAGTCGTGATTTGGTCGTGACAGTTTTTCGCATTTTCTTGGCTTTGCGATTTCCTTCGATCGATTTCCACTTTTTGCGTGCTGCCAAGTGGTGAATTAGAATTTTGCAAAGGTTGAAAGAGGTTTCTCAAATCGATTTCTGCTTTTTGCGTGATTCCAAATGGTGAACTAGAATTTCACAAGTGTGGATGGAATGGGCCGTGACAGTTTTTGGCAGTTTCTTGGCTTTGGAATTTCCTTCACTCCATTTCCACTTTTTACGTGCTGCCAAGTGGTGAATTAGAATTTTGCAAAGGTGGAAGGAGGTTTCTCAAATCGATTTCTGCTTTTTGCGTGATTCCAAATGGTAAACTAGAATTATAGGAATGTGGATGGAATTTGTCTTGACAGTTTTTGGCATTTTCTTGGCTTTGGGATTTCTTTCAATCGTTTTCCACTTTTTGTGTGCTGCCAAATGGTAAACTAGAATTTTAAGTCGTGATTTGGTCGTGACAGTTTTTGGCATTTTCTTGGCTTTGCGATTTCTTCGATCGATTTCCACTTTTTGCGTGCTGTCAAGTGGAGAATTAGAATTTTTCAAAGGTGGAAGGGGTTTCTGCAATCGATTTCCACTTCTCGCGTGCTTCCAAATAGTAAAATAGAATTTCACAAGTGTAAATGAATTGGGCCGTGACAGTTTTTGGCAGTTTCTTGACTTTGGGATTTCCTTCACTCGATTTCCACTTTTCGCACACTTCCAAATTGCGAATTTAAATTTTGCGAAGGTAAATAGAATGTATCCTGACAGTTTTTGGCATTTCCTCGGTTTCAGAATTTCCTTCGATTAATTTCCACTTTTCGCGTGCTTTCAGGTGGCGACTTAAAATTTCACAAAGGTGGATAGAGTTCGTTGCAAAATATTTGGAATTATCTCAGCTGCGATCTTTCTTTCAATCGATTTCCAATTCTTGCGTGTTTCAAACTCCAAATCTCCACCACAATTTTCCGCCAATCGACTAACAACGAATATTCCTTACAGTAAAAACAAAAATTACAAATATTCGAACCTCTAATGACATATCCAACGTGAGCTCGAGCTCGAAACGTCGCCAGAGTCGAGCTGAAATAGCGATCGGTGAGTTATCAGAACGAGTGCAATTTCCGACGGCGACGAATCGGTTATCTTATCGCGAATGCGGTGAAATCGGCCGAAAATTTTCGCGACCTTCTCGCAACAATGAACCCTAGGTTTAAGCCGATTCGACGTGACGTCGATCCTGTAACCGCCGACCTCGCCGATTTTAATGATCGACGCTCGGTCGTCGCGTCACGAGATAATCGCCGTCAGATGAAAATACGACGCTTGCATTGTTATCGCGGTTATGTAAAAAGCAATCCCGCGCCGTTTCGAGTGGGAAGTTTTGAGTTATGGTCCAAGAGACGGCGTCGGGGCCTGGCAATCCTCGCAGCGTTCCCTCGACGTCGGTTTTGCGGCTTAGTGTCGCGACTGTGGTCATCTTCTTCAGGCGTGGCGACGAAGTTTGACAATGTGTTCGTTAACAACCGAAGAGATTTCGTCGGACACGCGATGACAGTGATATTTGAGTTGCTATCTCTGGGAATGGCGGATTGTCCTCGCGTGATAGCGGCTTCTCTTTGTTTATTGTGCGAACTAGATACGCCATTGTTGGTTTCTAATTATTTATTTTCAAGTGCAGTTGAATCTTCTTATACTTTGTGACACTTGTCGAATTATTTGGATTATGCATTTGGTAGTGGAAAACAAGTTTTTGGAAATTTTTGTGAACCATGATCCAAAATAAATTTTCTTTATTTGAATGTCTGTAAATGGAGTTGGTATTTGTTAGTCTATGCGAAGGTAATTTTTACATGGTGGTTTAACGTCGTATCGATCATAGAGGTCATGAGTAATACAGATTGTTAATTATGGGGTGTTTATATGGATTCGTAGAGTGGGACAATTGTCGAATTATTTGGATTATGTATTTGGTAGTGGAAAACAAGTTTCTGGAAATTTTTGTGAACCATGATCCAAAATAAATTTTCTTTATTTGGATGTCTGTAAATGGACTTGGTATTTGTTAGACTATGTGAAGATAATTTTTATTTTTATATGGAGGCTTAACGTCGTATCGACATAGGGGTCATCGACAATGCAGATTAATTATGGGGCATTTATATGAATTCGTAGAGTAAGACCCTTGTCGAATTATTTGGATTATGTATTTGATAATGGAAGACAGGTTTCTGAAAATTTTTCTAAGGCATGATTCAAAATAAATTTTCTTTATTTGTGGATCTGTAAATGGACTTCATATTTGTTAGTCTATGTGAAGATAATTTTTATTTTTATATGGAGGTTTAACGTCGTATCGACATAGGGGTCATCAGCAATGCGAACTGTTAATTATGGGATGTTTGTATGGATTGGTAGAATGAGACACTTGTCTAGTTACTAGAATTATGTATTTGGTAATGGGAGACAGGTTTTTGGAAATTTTTCTAAGGCATGATTCAAAATAAATTTTCTTTATTTGTGGATCTGTAAATGGACTTGATATTTGTTAGTCTATGTGAAGATAATTTTTATTTTTATATGGAGGTTTAACGTCGTATCGACATAGGGGTCATCAGCAATGCGAACTGTTAATTATGAGGTGTTTGTATGGATTGGTAGAATGAGACACTTGTCTAGTTACTAGAATTATGTATTTGGTAATGGGAGACAGGTTTTTGGAAATTTTTCTAAGGCATAATTCGAAATAAATTTTCTTTATTTGTGGATCTGTAAATGGACTTGATATTTGTTAGTCTATGTGAAGATAATTTTTACTTTTATATGATGGTTTAACACTGTATCGATATAGGTGTCATCAGTAGGATGGATTGTTACTTATGGGGTATTTATACGAATTCGTAGAGCTGCTTCTGTTTTCAATATATTTTTCAATATACAAACTTCAGAATACTTGGTGTATTTTCTTTGGTCTGAGACGATTTGAAAATTGTTCTTTCGTTTCTTCTTATATGGGACACTCTTTTAAATATCTTTGTATGCATTTGGTAATGGAATATAAATTTCAGGAATTGTGACAAGTAACAATGAAATATTATTTTTCAGCATTCTAATATTTATAAATGAACTTGATATTTGTTTATACGGATAATATTTATTTTCTCTTAGTTACGAAATTTATTTAAACTTCAGAAGATTGTCTTTCAGATACATCAGCATATTGCCATGTTCAATTTAGAATAATGTATTAAAAAAACTCCAAAATTTGTCATCATTTACTTAATATATTCCAAACTGCAAGAAATTATCTAATTATTTCTTCTATTATCCATGAATTATAGAAGACCTGTGTTTTGGAAAATTTTGTTACCTAAAAATACAAAACAAATACGTAATATTCGTGTAAAATTATTTTTGTATAGAATATAAAAGAATTTCTCTTAATTACAAAATTTATTTCGGTTTTAAGAAATTATTTCACAAGATCCTCGTTGTCGATATAATACGTCGATATTCAATTTAGATGAACGTTTAAAAAATTGCAGAATTTTTTAGACTCGTCTAATCTTTCCTGTTATTTGCTGAAAATATTCTTAAGAACGATACAAGAGTGGCAATTAGCGTTCGGTTCGAAGGTCCGATGGGTAATCAATCTTTCGCCTGTGCCTCAAAATCACTGCTCTACTCTCGAATACTCGGCTAGAAGGCGATGACAAGCAGGATAAACTGCATCGTCGTCTATTAATCAATTCATCAACCAATGGTGTCGAAGATGCAGCCTTTAGCTCTTTCGGCCACGAGCAACTTTATTCTCCGAGGTTTATTCATATCCTATCTTTTTCGTGTCGACATGGGCTACTGCATCGACCCAACAGAACAGGTCCGAGTTGTAAGAGTGATATTATCGAGTTACACGTTTCTTTATAAACATTTTAATAATATATTATTACCATCTCTGACGTGTACAAAGATCTCGTACAGCCATTCTACGTCTGACAGGGATCGTTCAAGTACTCCGGTGCAACCATTAATTCTGGAAATATTCAATATCCAGAGATACCTCGAAAGGATTATCAATGTATTCTTTAATCTTATTTTCCGAATGACAGAGAATCAAAGAAACTCGAGAATTTTCTTCATTTGGGTTTTAATCGAAATATTCAGCTCTTAATTTTGAGAAATTAGTCAGGAAGAGAATCTTCCTTTAAGAATTATTCAAAAATTATCCAAATAATTTCAGTAGACTAATCAGAAATCAGAAGAATCAGAAGAAACAATAGAATTTAGAAATTCACTTCACTTAGATCTCTTCGTTGGTGAAAGTATTGAGTATTCACGTAATTTCAGATGATTAGTCAGAAAAGGTCAATTGGAATCATTGAGATTTCAGCAGAAATCTTTAAAATATTCGCCAGTATTTATTGAATATTAAATTTTTAATATTTAAATTTTAAATAAAAGATAATCAAACGAAATTCAAGAACCAAACTTAATTTTCAGAAAATGAGAAGAGACAAATCAAATTCGAAAACACAAATCTTCTCTTAATTAGGATAAATTTCAAATAAAACGATGAGTACGAAATTTAAGTATTGTACTATACTTAATTCGCCTAAATTTCAAAAAAAGTTTCGATTACTTAGACACATCTCAAAATACTCATCAGTCCATTCTCTAACTTCATCTTCCAATTGAAAAATCAACTAAATCAAAAGACTTAATTCACTAGGACTCCCATAAATACACTCAATACCTAAAGGCATTTTAAGAACCTCATCAGAACATCCTCAAAAAGGTTCAAAAAGGTTCAAAGTCTCACATTAGTCTATTCGCATTAAGTCCATTCTGTAACTCCATCTTTTTATCCCAGAATCAACAAAATTCAAAGATTCGATTCACTAAGACTCCCATAAGTATACCTAATACCTAAAGACATCACAAGAACCTTATCAGAACATCTTCCGACAGCTCCAAAGTGGTCCAAAATCTCACATCAGTCTACACGCATTAAGTATATTCTGTAACGCCATCTTTTAATCGAAGAATTAGCGAAATTCAATGATTCGATTCACTGAGACTCTCATAAATGCACCCAATACCTAAAGACATTTCAAGAACCTCATTAGAACATCCTCAAATAATTCTAAAGAGGTCCAAAGTCTCACATTAGTCTACTGGCATTAAGTGTATTCTCTAACTCCATATTTTAATCCAAGAATCAACAAAATTGAAAGATTCGATTCACTAAGACTCCAATTAATATACTCAATACCTGAAAACATCTCAAGAACCTCATCAGAACATGCTCAAACAGCTCCAAAGTTGTCCAAAATCTCACATTAGTGTATTTGCAGTTAGTCCTTCCTCTAACTCCATCTTTTTATCAAAGAATCAATGAAATACAAAGACTCTATGTCCAAAACTCCCACAAATGCACTCAGTACCTAAAGACATCTCAAGAATCTCATCAGAACATGCTTAGATAGCTCGAAAGTGGTCCAACACCTCACATTATTCTACTCGCATTAAGCCTACTCTCTAACTTCACCTTTTTACCAAAGATCAATGAAATGCAAAGACTCTATTGTCTAAAACTCCCACAAATGCACTCAATACCTAAAGACATCTCAAGAATCTCATCAGACCATGCTTAAATAGCTCGAAAGTGGTCCAACACCTCACATTAGTCTACTCGCATTAAGTCTACTCTCTAACCCAACCTTTTTACCAAAGCACGAATGAAATCCAAAGACTCTATTGTCCAAAACTCCCACAAATGCACTCAATACCTAAAGCCATCTGAAGAACCTCTCCAGAACACGTTGGATCAGCTCGGAAGAGATCCAAAATCTCACATTAGTCTACTCGCATTGTCTCCTCAGTCTGCGATCCAATTGACCACTTGGATTCTCCCAACGCTATATCTCTCCATCCTCGGATCCTCAGCGACACTGTCGCGACTCGAATTACCCTGAAAGGCTAGCAGTTCCCAGGAATCGCGAGCCTAATCGAAGCATCCCCCAGCTAGCTATCGGAAGCGCCATGTAGGGCCTGGAAGCTTCCATCCTGGCCTGCTTATCTCCTCGCCTTCCTCGTCTCTCGAGCCGAGCATCTGTCGGGCGAACCTCTTTGCTCGCGCGATTCGCCATCGGCGGAGTTAAATATTGGCTGTCGCTCAAAATACAAACGCGACTGCCCGTTGCACCGCTTCGCCAATAATACCCTCGTTGACCGCCATCGTCGATTGACTTGTTTATGGGCCACAAAGCATCCGCGTCGTGCATCCTTGCCCCGTGAATGAACCACCAGGCGGATTCGTTTCCTTTTCATTGTCTCTCACTGACAATGACTTACACGCGGTGCCGCCCACGTGTTGCGTCGCTTCAACGTGTCCTCATGGCGGACGGAACTGTTCCGTCAGCACGGTATGGCTGATGGCCAGGGTGTCGTGTTCCTTGATTCCTACGGTGGTTCCGCCTTTTCTCTTATGTCACGTTCACACCGGGACTCGCGAAAAATTTGCCGTGGGCTTGTCAATTATGTTTGAAGGTGTCTGAAGATGTTTGAAGATGTTCGTGGACACTTTTGAGACCAGAGAATATTCTTTTTATGCATTTGAGTATATCAAAGAAGTGTTCTGTTAGTGCAGCATGGCTCACCGATGGCTATGGTGCCGTGTTCCTTTATTCCTATGGTGGTTCCGTCTTCTCTATTATGTTTGAAGGTGTTTGAAGATGTTTGAAGATGTTTGAAGATGTTCGTGGACGCTTTTGAGACCAGAGAATATTCTGTTTACGAATTTGAGTATATCAAAGAAGTGTTCCATCAGCACAGCGTGACTGACTGATAAACAAGGTGTCGTGTTCCTTGATTTTTACGGTGGTTCCGTCTTCCTTTTTAGGTTACGTTCACACCGGTACTTGCGAAACGTTCGTTGTCGATTTGTCAGTTATGTTTGAGAGTGTTTGAGGGTGCTTAAGGGTGTTTGACGGTATTTGAGGGTGTCTATGGACAGTTTTGTGCCCAGAGAACACTCTTTTTATGTATTTGAGTATATTAAAGAACCGTTCTGTCAGCACAGCATGGTTCACTGATAGCCAAGGTGTCGTGTTCCTTGATTTTTACGGTAGTTACGTCTTCTCTCCTATGTCACGTTCACACCGGAGTTCACGAAAAGTATTCTGTGGGCTTGACAATTATGTTTCAATACGTTTGAAGATGTTTAAGGGTGTCCGTGGATACTTTTGCGAACAGAGATCACTTCTTCTTGTGAATCCAAGTACATTGAAGGACCAATTCGCAAACTAGGTACAACAGATTTGTTTTAGAATTCGAGAAATCGTATTGATAACGATTCGTGTCAGTTTTATTTATTTTTCAAGTAAGAAAATGGTTCTCTACCATTTACAATTTGGTTTTATAAAACCGGTGAATGTTTCTTGTGTTATGGTATTGATTCCACTATGGTGTGAATCTTAAAAAATTATTAGGTTCTGTTCGCGAGTTGTAATGTGAACATTAGGCTACTTTTGCTGGGAAATGGTGTGAAAGAGCAGTTTATGAAGTATAGTTTCACGGGAACAATTGAAACATTAGAAGTGGAAAAGGAAGTAGTGTTTGAGTAGAAAAGTGTTAAAAGATCAGCATTGAAGGATTATTTTTGGGATTAAGAACTTGTGATATGTATTTAAATATGGTGTACATAGATAATACTGATTAAATTAGTATAGTAATACATATTTAAATAAATAATACAGCTCTTATATCACGATATGTTTAGTGCAAGCAATAGTGTAAAAATGTAATAGTGTAAAAATGTCCATAAAATTCTAGATTCTAAGAATTGTCGCAGTATCTTCTATATCTTGGAACTTGAACTGTGAACTTTTGCAGCACCGTGCATCTTCAACCCTCTTAGTACGCAAAAGTCGATATATCGACGCCCGTTGTCCTCCCGACAGTTTTATTTTTATAAAACGAGTTCTTCTTTTTTTCTTATATAAAACTTCATACCGTACACTTTACGATAAAATATTTAAAAAACACCTCATCAAATTACCTTTTTTTCTAAGAAAACTACATCAATTTTGATAAATACTTTTAGAATACTTCTTTGCAAATATTCCAAAATATTTCTGAGCCTTCGGTATCTCCAAAAAATATTTGTAAACGCTATAAGAATTAAAATACCCTGTCAAATTATCCTTATTTCTAATAAAACTATATCAGTTATAATAAATACTTTCAAAATATCATTTTGCAAATCTTCAAAAATATTTCTGAGCTTTCAATGTCTGGAAAAATTTTTTTAAATACTACAAAAATTAAAACACCTCGTCAAATTATCTTAATTTCAAAGAAAACTGTATAAATTTTAATAAACACTTTCAAAATATGATTTTGCAAATCTTCTAAAATATTTCTGAGCTTTCAATGCCTGGAAAGAAAAAAAGTTTTAAACACTCCGGAAATTCGATTTCCTTCCTTTCAATACTTGATACCCTCGTTGCACATAGTTAGCAATATCTAGGAACGTGTCACGAGTATGCAAATAAAATTGTGCGAGTTGTTTTAATTGCACTTTTACTTCAATGAAAGTCGATATTAGTTTTTCTAAAAGTAGCTGCTCGCTTACAGTGACAGCGAATATAAACCAGTCGTCCTGACTTGTTTGATCGTTCTAGTGTTAATAACTCGTTTGTTTGGATGAAAAATGAAGGGGTGGTGAACTGGAGATTTTTTTTTTTTTTTTTAGTTCAGACCAATTTGTCATGAAATTCTGGTTTCGCTAAGTCGATTTCTGTACTTATCTTCAGCATGAGGCAGTTTCTGTCATTAATAAGAGAAACGGGTCGAGTTTCCTGTAAACTCGACGCATAAGTCCTCTACTTTGTACTCACTGCTGCAAGGTTGTCTTCTTTTCAATCTTCGCTTTTCTTAAGAACCATTAATCTCGACAAAAAGTTTCTTTTACTATGCCACGGAAGGAACGTTTCCGAGAAGGCATATCATCGGCAATTATAACGAAAAATAGATATTTATTAAATATTCAATAATGTATTCCTGATGCTAGTTTTCGTATCGGCAGACGGAGGCTGTCTTGATAAATATTCCATAGACTGCAATTAGCATAGAGATAATGTCCCTTTTCGAGGCTATCATTTTGATGAAATATTCGCTCGATTATGTGACGGAACCTTAGGCAATTCGTGGAAATCGTTTCTCTTGGAACTTCAATTTTTGTTTCTTCGTCTTCCGATAAATAGAAGGAAATTGCAATCATCGATGAATTACTCTTCAATTACGCAAGGAAACTGAGAAAAATTTTCTTGATAATTCGAGGAGGATGTTTTTAACGTTAGAGAGAAGTTTTATTCTATCATTTACAATACCTCGTTCGATTCTTTTTATTAAGGATTCAAATTGCGACAAATTGTCTTCAGAAAATAGCAAAGTATAAGATTTCAATAAGCATAAGACATTTTCATGAAAAAATGTAGTCATTAATTTATGGAAACTTCATCTTTGGTTTTATTGTGCCTCCATTTTTAATCATCTTATCTTCCAGTTCTATTTGCATGACTATTTAATTGTCATTATCTTAATGGTAATAGCACTTTAAATTTAACAGTAGTATCGCGAAATTAATGAAAATGGCTGGATAGATATATTTCATTTTTATATTTATTATTATTATTATTAAATTTAAGATTACTATCATTACTGAATATTAGTTACTAGATGTTGATATTTAATTTTGACAGCGCGAGTAATAACCATTATTAAGGTAAATGTATAATTATATACATATAACTATTTATTTCCATCGTATCACTTTAATTTATATTATCTATGTATATTTTATTCAGTTCTAGTGCTGATTAGAATTTCAAATAAAATTAAATTGTACATTTACAGTCATCATCAAAGATCCCGCTGCTATTAATTTTCTGTTTCCCTACTTTTCCTCTAATTTCTATTTACTTAGTAATTGCTTAAACAAGAAAAAGAATTTCTTTTGTAAAAACAAACTATGAGCTTTGAATAATCATAGAAATTGAATTCACTCAAAGCACACCTATAAACTTTCACTTTCATATCTAATAACCTTTTTCCCATATGAACCTTATGCAATTGCCATCTTCCATCCCAAGTGATCGAAGAAAAATTCAGTAACAACTCTGACACGATCACAAGAAGCAACCCATTAAAGGAAGGAATCATCCTAATCACACAAGCTTTCATTCTATTAAGCTTTTCTTCAAATAAACCTCACGCAATTTTCATCCTCCATCCCAAACAACGTTAGAAAAATTCAGCAACAGTCTCATAATCCATAAACCCCATCACAATCACAAAAGGCATCCCAATAAAGAAAGAAATCATCCTATATACACAAATCTTCATTTCTATCGATCCAAGGAAAATTCAGCAACAGTTTTATAAATCGTAAACCACAACATAATCACAAAAAGCAACCGATTAAAAACAAAAATCATTCCAAGCACACAAGTCTTTATCCCTACATTCCTTTCTCCAAATAAACTTCACGCAATTTCCATCCTCTATCTATAAAGCGACCCAAGAAGAGTTCAGCAACAGTCTCATAATCTATAAACCCCATCACAATCGCAAAAAGCAACACATTAATGAAACAAATCATCCCAATCAACATTCTTTTCTCCAAATAAATCTCATACAACTTCCATCTTCCAATCCAAGCAATCATGGACAAATTCAGCAACACTCTCGTAATCTATAAATCCCATCACAATCACAAAAAGCCACCCATTAAAGAAAGAAATCATCCCGTGCACACAAACCTTCATCCCCAGAGATCCAAGAAAAATTCAGCAACAGCCTTATAAACCAAAAATCCCATCACAATCACAAAAAGCAACCCATTGAAGAAAGAAACCATCCCAACATTCTTTTCTTCAAATAAGCCTCACGCAATTTCCATCCTCCATCTATAAAGTGACCCAAGAAAAATTCAGCAACAGCCTTATAAACCAAAAATCCCATCACAATCACAAAAAGCAACCCATTGAAGAAAGAAACCATCCCAACATCCTTTTCTCCAAATAAGCCTCACGCAATTTCCATCCTCCATCTATAAAGTGACCCAAGAAAAATTCAGCAACAGTCTCATGATCTATAAACCCCATCACAATCACAAAAAGCAACACATTAAAGAAATGAATTATTCTATGCACGCAAACCTTCATCCCCAGAAACCCAAGAAAAATTCAGCAACAATCTCACAATCCATAAACCCTAACACAATCACAAAACGCAACCCATTAAAAACAAGAATTATCCCAAACACACAAGCCTTCATGCCAATATTCTTTTCTCCAAATAAATCTCACGCAATTTCCATACTCCATCTATAAAGCGACCCAAGAAAAATTCAGCAACAGTCTCATAATCTATAAACCCCATCACACTCACAAAAAGCAACACATTAAAGAAAAAAATCATCCCAAGCACACGAGTCTTCATCCCAACATTCTTCTTTTCAAATAAACCTCACGCAATTTCCATCCTCCATCTATAAAGCGACTCAAGAAAAATTCAGCAACAGTCTCATAATCCACGATCCTCGGCACACCAGCAAGATGGAACGCGATTAAAAAACTGACGAAACCTATTCAATAAGAATAAGAACCACCAGTGATCACTAGCATTTCTTCAGCAGTTGCTAGCAAAAACAGGCCTAACCGCGATCCTCCTGATCACCGCTCGAGCTGAATTGCATAACCGCGGCAAGGAAAATCGCTTCCTCGCACAGCATCCGCCTGGAATCGGCTCGGAACGACGACGGAGGAAAAACGAGTCGACTTCGGTTTGAGAGTTAGGTTTCCAAACTGGCCGCCAGCGTGTCGACCAGCGGGACAAGTTTCCTCGTCGCTTGCACACCGAGGAGGAACACGTTGAATGGGATCGGCGGTGTGGTCGCGGAATCGTTTGCATTGTGGCCGTCGCGTGGAGGACAGAAACCGAGTTTCTAGCTGAGAACGATCGCCCACGTATCGCCGTCACCTTGTCATGTTTAATTTGTCCGCGATCCGACAACCGGTCGACGTATGATTCGATAGTTTGTCGCGGGGCACGCGATCGTCGGTTACGATAAACGTCAACATCGACCGCGATTTTCTGCGATTAGAGGCACCCCGATATGGAGAATCGGTTTCGTTCGCCGAAGTCGACCGTGCTACGAAGAATTTCCGCGTAGATGGTGATGCAACGCGAGCTCTGCCAGCGTGAAAGACGATGTTTCGCTCGTGTTTCTTGTGCGGTGGATTAGGTGACCATGGAGGGAGGGACTTGAATTATGGTTATTGGGATTGACAGTTTTATTTTTTGGAATTTCGTGTCCCATTCGCGTCTCCGGCTGATCGTAGCGTGGGCTGAGCTGAAAGCGTGAAGTCTATGTAAATAGTAAAGTGTATAGGGGATTTTTAGAAGGTTTCTTGAGATATATAGTATTCTTTTTCTGGGGAATTTTTTCGTACCTGCTGTTCTCTTTCGTGGGAAGATTTTTTGAAGCCTATGATAATTTTTATCAAGACGACCTTTTCGAAATTTACTTTCCTTTAAAATTCTTTATCTAGGGAATTTTTTTAGGTACTTTCTAGATATTTTTTGGAGTGTAAAGTGGATAGAGATTGACATTGTGTTCTATCTTTTGGAATTTGGCATCTTATCTCGAGGTAACTATGGCGTGGATTGAATCATCGTGAATGACGACGTTCATGGGAAATTTTAATTATACGATATACATAATACTTTTCCACCGGGTTTTTTAAAAATTTCTATTTATTTTTCCTATTTAAGAAATTTTCCAAGTTTAAAATATTTATTAATATTTATAATCTTTAGCCTTATTATTATAGTCTTATTTTTATTCTTATTATTTTATAGTATTATTATTATAGTCTTTCTGTTCCCTAGATACCAAATAATTTTTCTATTCGAAGATAGTTAATGCTTTTTCCTGGAAGATTTTCCAAGTATCTTCTCCCTCGAATATTTTACGAAGTGTATACGGTTCTTTGCCTATTTTATTTTCAATTTATTTGTTACGAGGTTTGATGTACCCTAAACTATTCACAGATTTACCATTTCTGTAGTCAACGTCCATTATCGACTTCGCCAAACCATCCACCAGCCATCCGTTAAACCCCCAATTTTTTCCACCACTGCCTTTGACCCCATCTCTCTCTCTTTCTCTCTCTCTCTCTCTCCCTCTCTCCATCGAGCGACAAGGTAACGATCGAGGAGCAGATCGACGACTGTCGATCAAACGAGAATCTGGTTCGATATCGGGTAATGGGGCAGAGAGGTGGATCAGTCGAAGGGACAAACTAGGATGGAATGGCGGCCTGGGGGAGCGAAGGGAGCGAAAGGGTCCAGGGTATTACGCGGTTTGGGCTTCGTGGAAAGGGAGACCCTTCGTGTTCGCAGCCGCGAAATAACGTCGGTGGTTTGTGGTTTTTCATACGTGCAAGAAGTCACAATGGTGAACGAGTGATCCCTGTACGTGGCGAGCCAAAAGCCTTCTCTCGGAGGAAGAGGAAGAGGGAAAAAAGGAGGAGAAAAAGGGAAGAACGCGAAGAAGAGGTGGCTTTTGTTCCCACCTCGAGCTCCTCGCGTTGTCTGCCACTTTTTCTCGTTTCTTCCTCATCTCTCGTTCTTCCCGTTTCATTCTCTCGCTATCTCTTCGTCATCCGTTCCTGCTTTCTCGCTTTGACCATGGAAACGCGATTACGAATGTTCGCGAGCCATTTCCAGGCTTCTGTCGTGATCTATTAGTTTCTGGAATGATAGAAGATGGACGTGGAGAATTTAACTATAGTCTTTTCTCTATAGATCATTCTCTATAGACTATTCTTTATGGACTATCCCCTATAGACTATTCTCTATGGACTATTCTCTACACACTATTCTCTATAGACATTTTGAAGCTTAGAGTCTTGGAAGATAGTGCGTTTTCTGATTTTACAAAACAGATGTGCTGATTCTGACATGGACATCAGTGGTCTGGTTCTAGTTTCCAGGCTTCTGTCATGATCTATTCTGTCATGAGCTCTATAGACAATTCTATATGGACTATTCTCTATAAATTATTTCCTATATCCTATTCTTTATAGACTATTTTCTGTGGACTATTCTCTTTAGACATTTTGAACCCTAGAGTCTTTAAGGATTATGCGTTTTCTGATTGTACAAAATAGGGGTCCCGATTCTGACACACAGCCATGAACATCGGTGGTCTGGATCTAGTCTCCAGGCTTCTGTCATGATCGATTAGTTCCTGGAACGGTAGAAGATGGACTTGACGAATTTAGCTATAGTCTTTTCTCTATAGACGATTCTCTATAGACTATTATCTATAGACTACTCTCTATAGACATTTTGAAGTCTAGAGTCTTTGAGGATTATGCGTTTTCTGATTGTACAAAACAGGTGTCCTGATTCTCACACACAGCCGTGGACATTGGTGGTCTGGTTCTGGTTTCCAGGCTTCTGTCATGATCTATTAGTTCCTGGAATGATAGAAGATGAACTTGACGAATTTAACTATAGTCTTTTCTCTATAAACTATTCTCTGTAGTCTTTTCTCTATAGACTATTCGCTGTAGACAATTCTATATGGACTATTCTCTATAAATTATTTCCTATATCCTATTCTCTATAGACTATTTTCTGTGGATTATTCTCTTTAGACTATTTTCTGTGGACTATTCTCTTTAGACATTTTGAACCCTAGAGTCTTGGAGGATTGTGCGTTTTCTAATTTTACAAAACAGGTGTCCCGATTCTCACACACAGCCGTGGACATTGGTGGTCTGGTTCTAGTTTCCAGGCTTCTGTCATGATCTATTAGTTCCTGGAATGATAGAAGATGAACTTGACGAATTTAACTATAGTCTTTTCTCTATAAGCTATTCTCTGTAGTCTTTTTTCAATAGACTATTCTCTATAGACAATTCTATATGGACTATTCTCTATAAATTATTTCCTATATCCTATTCTCTATAGGCTATTTTCTGTGGACTATTCTCTTTAGACATTTTGAACCCTAGAGTCTTGGAGGATTGTGCGTTTTCTAATTTTACAAAACAGGTGTCCCGATTCCGACACAGTCATGGACATCGGTGGTCTGGTTCTGGTTGAGGTTGAGAGAAGGACTGGTGAGATCTTGCGGTTGAAAGATGATGGTCTTTTGGTTCGAGACGTAGCAGTGCTTCGTGGGTTTGGATCTTGGAGATCGGTGTGTTGGCTGTAGGATAGCGCGAGATTAGGTTTGGAGAGCTAGACAGCCTGTTTCAGAATTTGCTTCAACCAAGAATCTTCGAGAAGATTTGAATATTTCTGTAATCAATGAACAAGAGTAAAGTTTATTCGCAATATGACAAGAAATTAAAATATTTCTGACATAGACCACGTTATTTTGCAAATCATGCCTTCAATATTATGACACCCGTCCCAATAGTATCTTCTTATGGAACTATAACCTAATTTTAAAAGCTTAGACTAATATCTTCACAAAAACAGGAATATCTTTTTAATTATTATACAATAATAAAGTCCATTCAATATGTGGGAAAGTATTACAATATTCCTAATATAGACTGCATTATTTTGCAAATC
>NW_016908540.1:1288289-1346027 GCF_001483705.2 Eufriesea mexicana | reverse complement strand
CTAAAATAAAATCCGTTCGAAGTATGACAAAGTATCGCAATATTCCTAACATAGACTGGGTTATTTTGCAAATCATGTTGTCATTATCAAGACCTTTCCTAATAGTATCTCCAATCGCAGTCTCCAAGAACCTTCGCCTAATTTTTCTCAAACTCAGACAAGCATTTTCATAAAGACTGGAATATCTTTTTAATTATTAAATAATAATAAAGTTCATTCAAAGTATTGCAAAATATTACAATATTCTTAACATAGACTAGGTTATTTTACAAATCACGTTGTCGATATCAAGACCCCCTTCCTAATATTATCTCCAATCGCAACCTCCAAGAATCTTAGCCTAATTTTAAAAACTCAGACAAGCACCTTCTCGAGGACTGAAATATCTTTTTAATCGTCAAGCTAAAATAAAATCCGTTCGAAGTATGACAAAGTATCGCAATATTCCTAACATAGACTGGGTTATTTTGCAAATCATGTTGTCATTATCAAGACCTTTCCTAATAGTATCTCCAATCGCAGTCTCCAAGAACCTTCGCCTAATTTTTCTCAAACTCAGACAAGCATTTTCATAAAGACTGGAATATCTTTTTAATTATTAAATAATAATAAAGTTCATTCAAAGTATTGCAAAATATTACAATATTCTTAACATAGACTAGGTTATTTTACAAATCACGTTGTCGATATCAAGACCCCCTTCCTAATATTATCTCCAATCGCAACCTCCAAGAATCTTAGCCTAATTTTAAAAACTCAGACAAGCACCTTCTCGAGGACTGAAATATCTTTTTAATCGTCAACCTAAAATAAAATCCGTTCGAAGTATGACAAAGTATCGCAATATTCCTAACATAGACTGGGTTATTTTGCAAATCATGTTGTCAATATCAAACCCCCTTCCCAATAGGATCTTCGATCGCAGCCTCGAAGAACCTTCACCTATCTCTAAAAGTCCAGCCAAAGACCTTCGCGACGTCTCCCATACTCAGCCTCATAGATCACTCTCGATCAAAGCGAAAAAAGAGAAGAAAAATATGGACATTAGCATCCAGTTCCCTCAGCTTTCCAGGAATATCACGAGATCCGAGAGTGTCCAAGGCGAACCGCGCAACCGATCCAGCATCCGCAACGAAAAATCAACTTTCTCAAGGCCGCGCGTTTCACCGCAAGCTCTCGTCTCGTTTCCATCGTCGTTAACTCGATGCAACACCGACACGTCCGACGAATCTTCCTGTACCGGATGAACGGGGCCCGTTGCTCGGCCATCCGCGAGCAATTACGTCTCGCCAGATGGCGCGCGCGTCCGATTTTTCATCCCGGCCGAACAATCTCGATTCCGATTCCCCATTTATCGAGACCTCTATTCTCCGGCCCGTCTCTTCCCGTTCTGATTGCTCGTTATCGACACTTTTCTCTCCGGCCACCGCTAGATAATGGCGCCAGCCCGCACTCCGCTCTCGTCCCCCAACCTTCCTCGGCTTTCTTTCTTCCAATCGTGGCGAACAGAGTCGAGCGTTTCCCCAAAGATAAACGCGTGCACAACGACGGCCACGATGGCCATTCAACGATTCGCGGGGGCAATTAAGCGACGTGACTCGCTCGATTCGCGCCATGGAAACGTCATCGCGCGATTAAGGACTCCCCTGTCACCTGTCGGAACGACAGGGCGCCAGCGACTGTACGCACGCGCCTGCTGTTTCCTTCCAGCCATTCTACCAGCCCGTTCCCTTTTCGCATTCGAGTCCTGTTCCATCGTTTTGTCCTCCAACTGCGGGACGAATGCAGCGTGTCCGGGGGGTGGTCGCTTTCAGTCGTGCTTGGTTTCAAGAGCAGAGTTCGTTAGAGGGAATTGACGGTGTTTTGCTTGCCTCGGTCGCTGCTGGTCCCTTGTGTCCAGGCAAATTTGTTGCCACGAGCGTCGATGTGCAGACCAATCCAGAGATCAATATTCTATTTTATTTACTGTATAGCTATGTTAAAAAATAAATATTTATTTTGCAAAATCGTATAAAATAGTTTTGGTGTATATTATATGTGTAAATTTTGGATCAAATATGAATAAGAATTTGTTTCTGCTGGTGGCTTATGTCCAGGCAAATTTGTTGCCAGAGGTGTCGATGTGCAGAGGAATCCAAGGATCAATAACTGTTGCCTACCTATTTTATTTTATTTACCGTATAGATATGTAAAGAAATAAATATTAATTTTGTAAAATCGTATAAAATAGTTTTGGTTTATGTTATATGCATAATATTTGGATCAAATATGAATAAGAATTTATTTCTGCTGATGGTTTATGTCCAGGCAAATTTGTTGCCAGAGGTGTCGATGTGCAGACGAATCCAAGGATCAATAACTGTTGCCTACTTATTCTATTTTATTTACCATATATCTATGTTAAAAAGCAAATATTTATTTTATAAAATCCTATAAAATAGTTTTATTTTGAATTATATGCATAATTTTTGGATCAAATGTAAGCAGAAGTTTATTCGTTAGGCTCTATGTAGATCAAAAGCTTGAAAAATTTTTTTTAGAATGAAGATGCAAATGGGTTAATCGCGAGATCGTCCTTATAGGATGGAGATGGCAGAGTTTTTGGCAGAATATTGGGGTGAGATGTGATTATTACTCATGCGAGGATGTTAATATAAAATATAGCGATATTGGAAGAATATTCATATGATATTTATATCTTGACATATTGAATATTAATATAATATTGATATAGAAAGTAATTTTTAAAGTATCTTTCTTCCTATCAAGTTGACAGGATACCTTACTTTAAAGTTTAACGAGGTCCCCTAGTATTTTGCTTGATTTTTTCCAGTCTTTGAAAATTGATCGTTGCAACGAATCATTATGATCTTTTGTTTTGAAATTAACAGGGTTTGTTTGTACAGACTTGGACTACACGTGTTGCATTTCTTGTTAAGAAAGGTATTAGGAACCATTGTCTGAAGTGCCTCTTGAAACTTCGTTATTGATGGTGTTCGTAATTCAGGCTCTCCTTATTATCTGAAATAAAAGAGCTCAACGGAATTCCTGTTAAGTATGAGTCCAGTTATGACTAATATTAAAGAAAACAAAAAATATCGGTAAATTAAAAAATGGCGGCACTCTGAATGTATCTAATCGATTCTTACACTTTCTTTTTAAGTATACGAGTATTAAAAGGATAAAAGGAATGCGAATTTTTGAATAATTCTAGTAGGGGTTACAGTCACAAATATGGCTACTAATTGTCTATCGAAAATTGGATTTCTTTTTAACCCTTTGCACTTGACGATTTTTTGACTAGAGAAGAGCAGAAATTCAAAGAATTGTATAATAATAGAATTGTAGAATTATTTGATTTCGATACCTCACACTCTGTTACATTACATTAAATTTGATATATTAATTAATATCGATCTTCCAAATTTTATGAAATGGTGATTGAAGCTCACCTCTCGAGTGCAAAAGGTTAAATATATCAATATGAAATATGTTTAAGTATTTCCAGTAAAGGTTAGAATCACAAATATGGCTGCCAATTGTTGATCGAAGATCATCTAAAATTAAAAACCAACAGAAATTCCAATGTATTATAAAAATTCAATTATCTTCCCAATATATACTCGAATTAAAAAACTACTTGAATATCAATATACTTTAACCCTTTGCATTTAAGAGGTTACCTTCGGTCACCATTTAATTAAATTTTGAAGACCGATATTAATTGATATATTAAATTTAAGATAATTTAATAGTGTTCCAGGCATTCAAATTAAATAATTCTACGTGTTAATTATTACACAATTTTTATTTGTTGTTCCAAAAAAAAGAAAAAAGAAAATACGACTGACATCATGACAGAAAATCTTGGAATTTCCACTCTTTTGTAACGAAAGAATTATCCCGTGCAAAGGGTTAAAAGTTCCAAATAAAAAAATTGAAACTACAAAATACGATCCTCAAAAATAGAAAAGAAAATTACTCCCAAACAATAAATCCATCACAGACGAACCTAAAAATTTCTGCAAAAATAAAAACCTCGAACAACGTAGTTTAAGACAGAAAATCTTGAAACTTCCACCCTTTAGTGTCGAAAGAATCGTCCAATGCAAAGGGTGAAAAGTACTCCAACCTGGACTACAAAATACGATTCTCAAAAATAGAAAAGAAATTTAATTCCAAACAATAAATCCATCACAGACGAACCTAAAAATTTCTGCAAAAATAAAAACCTCGAACAACGTAGTTTAAGACAGAAAATCTTGAAATTTCCACCCTTCAGTATCGAAAGAATCGTCCAGTGCAAAGGGTGAAAAGTACTCCAACCTGGACTACAAAATACGATCCTCAAAAATAGAAAAGAAAATTTCTTTCAAACAATAAATCCATCACAGACGAACCTAAAAATTTCTGCAAAAATAAAAACCTCGAACAACGTAGTTTAAGACAGAAAATCTTGAAACTTCCACCCTTTAGTATCGAAAGAATCGTCCAATGCAAAGGATGAAAAGTACTCCAATCTGGACTACAAAATACGATTCTCAAAAATAGAAAAGAAATTTAATCTCAAACAATAAATCCATCACAGACGATCCTAAAAATTTCTGCAAAAATAAAAACCTCGAACAACGTAGTTTAAGACAGAAAATCTTGAAATTTCCACCCTTCAGTATCGAAAGAATCGTCCAGTGCAAAGGGTGAAAAGTACTCCAACCTGGACTACAAAATACGATCCTCAAAAATAGAAAAGAAAATTTCTTTCAAACAATAAATCCATCACAGACGATCCTAAAAATTTCTGAAAGAGTAGAAACCTCGAACAACGTAGTTTAAATTTGTTCTCCCATAGCTGCAACCATAGGCAAATTTAATGCTAACGAAGCCATACCGATATCAACATTCATCCCCGTATTGAAACAATCTGCATCCTCGAGACGATCGGCGCTTGCTCGCTCGACACCTTTTAACGAGAGGAATAAGACGCGTGAAATGTGTGGCGGCGCGTGTGCTGATAGCTGCCGGTGCCGATCTAACGAGCCGTGAACTACACCTCGCGGCCCTATGAAAATGCAAATGACCCGGCCCCTCGGTCAGATAGCGATTTTTCCCGCGACTCGGTCACAGTCCGACGATCCGGCGTCGAATCTCGGTCGCGCGAGCGTCGCGCCGCCTAGGTCCGCGCCGGAAGTCGATCTCGATCGCCAGCGCGATCCATGATTCGCGTCCCAGCGAATGAACGACCGATCGCGACCGGCGAGGTCGTTTTTCTCGGGCCATTCGCGAGTCTCGTGTGCGCCGGGCAAATCGAACGGCGATCGTTATCGGTTCGATGATTGAATGCATCGGCTCACGGACGCGTGCTTTCGCGAGGCGGAAAAGCACGGAAACTTCCTGGTTTTCGACCATCGAGTCGTGGAGATTTGTAGATTGGGTCTGCCGATTTTTCTTTTATTCTTCGATACGCCTGGTGGGAACTGTTTGGTCGAACGTATCGCGGAATGCTCGCGACGTTGGTTATTAATAATGCGATGCAAATGTGCATACTTAATGCACTTGTGATAGATTAGGGTATGAATTAGCGGTGCTTAGTTATTGATTTATGAGTTTGTTTCGTATGTGGTTTTGCAGGGATATACAAGTATGTGTATCGTCTGACCTTTGTATGAATTAGCGGTGCTTAGTTATTGATTTATGAGTTTGTTTCGTATGTGGTTTTGCAGGGATTTACAAGTATGTGTATCGTCTGACCTTGTCGTGGAAATGCGTGAGATATAATTATTAATTATACGCGTTGCAAATAGAGACAGTTGATATTTGTTGGATAAGTTGGGATTATTTATTAATTTACGGGAATCTGTTTAATGTATAGTTATCTGGAAACTTTGATATGCGTACGTGTGCGTTAGCTGGATATCCCATTGCGACGTGTAATTGCCAATAATTCCTCGATAATAGCTTAATAATAACTTAACAAATATGTAATTGCCACGGTGTCAAATAAATACTAAATTCGCCGATTTCGATATGAATTATTAATAATAACATTAATGTAATATTACCGGAATTTATAAACCTCGATACATGCGTTAATATATTAACATATTTTAGAAAATATATTAACGTAAATACCTGTGATACGTAAATTTGAATAACACTTGATATAAATCTAAATACTCGATATCTGTGTGTATATATATAGGTTTGTATTTTTACATAATTCTGATTGATAACTAGGAATAAATTATGCAGGTAAATCGAAGCGAAATAGGAATTTTTACCAAATTTCGATCAGAAAGAATTATGCAATTTTATAATATCGATAATCATTTCGATAAATATCCTATAAATTACTGGCAAATTTATTATTTTTGCTGGTAAATTTATTTCTGCTGGCAAAAAATAATAACGACGAGAAACTAAATCTCGAGGAATTTTCTATATAATTCGAATACCGTTCTCCACGGTGATTTTAATCACGTGATACGTACAGTTAGATCGAACTTCATACTGCTTACCTTATTTCGACAAACCAATTCCATAGACTGGATTTATTTTAAAATAAACTTCCATTCCTATTAAATTGGAAATTCTTGGAAATTAAATTGGAAATTGGACATTTTCCTGCGATTCATTTTTTAGCAAATTATTCCACGAAATACCCTTTTCCAATATTCCTCCATCCTTCTAAAACGTTCCACACTCCGAGGTTTACCATTTTCCTGTGGAAATAAATCTAGCGAGCAGGTGAAAGATAAATAGACCGTTTACCTAAACCGATATTCCATTCTACACGTACGATAAATGTTTCCAAGTGTTTACCGACGTTTCTCTCGAGAATTGGTGCCGGTAGTAGGGAATGGTGAATAAAAATCGTGGAATCGGAGTTTTGTTGCGAGGAAAAATGGCGAATGGGCCGCAACTCGTTGTTAAGAGAGGTATTCGATCGTTAAGCGATGTTGGACGCGTCTTGGGAATTTCGCGTTGTATTTTCTACGATTACAAACGTTTAGAACAGTGTAGCTGGCGTAGCAAAGGGGAGGGTTTGAGAGAAAAGCGGTAAGAAGGATATTGAAATGGAAGAAGGTACTTTGGCGCGGGACGTAAAAAGCGAAACCGCTCCGTTCGTCTTCGCTTTATTGCTACTATTTCACGTTCAATGCAAAACATTGAAATCCATCAGAATCTTTTTACCACTATGTTTTTACCACTAAGTTCTAAACCTGTTTGCCCGAAGCTTACATAAAAGCACCTTCTACGCTCGTAAACGTTGACACCTGCTGCAAGTTACAAGCTTCATAAAAATGGCACTTCTCTGTAATTCATTCAAAATTATTCTTCGTCCATTATCGTCAGACACCTCGTCGACAGTCGACGAAACTTGCAACCAGAAGTCGAAATTTGTAAATCGAATTTGCGTTTCGACTGGACGAGCTTTTCCCCATTTTGACTAGGTTCGTCTAAAATTCTTATTATTCTCTACTGGTAACTAGAATAATTGTTGTTTATATAGAAAATATTTCGTTTCCTCCTTTTTGTAATAGGTATTATAAGAATTTTAAACTATAATGATTAAATAAAGATATAATAATAATGATTCTGTGTATATAAAATGGAACTATTAGTATTGTCAAAAGAACAATGGTTGTATATCATTCGTAACAAGAACGAAAGTTGTGGAAAATTAGTGTTGAATATCAGATTAATATACTTAAATATTTATAATATTGAATAATATAATACTATATGGTATTCAATATGTCAATATTATTATTAAATAACACTCTAGTTAACTTAGTATAATGTAGAATTAAATGTCTGATTAATGTCTAATATAGTAGCCCACAGATTCACTAATATTTCTTATTACACTTTATTCATAGTGATCACTACACACAAACAGCACCACTATATAATATTGAATGTATCAATATTATTAAGTAGTCAAATATTTGATTAATATTGTAATTAAATATTTATTAAACCCACCAATATTTTCCACTATACAATATATTCATCACAATCGCATATATCACACACAACACCACTATATAGTATTAAATATACCAATGTTATTATTAAATAGCACTCTATATAATTTAGTATTATATAGA
This sequence comes from Eufriesea mexicana, assembly GCF_001483705.2. Taxonomy (NCBI): domain Eukaryota; kingdom Metazoa; phylum Arthropoda; class Insecta; order Hymenoptera; family Apidae; genus Eufriesea; species Eufriesea mexicana. The sequence goes on along the minus strand of NW_016908540.1, from coordinate 1,337,916 downwards.
ATCAAATATGTGATTAATATTTAATTAAATATCCCATAAACTTACCAATATTTTCCATTACGCAATATTCATCACAATCACGTATATCATACACAACACTATTAAACACAATATTAACCATAGCAATATTATTATTAAAACTAGAACTACCAACTTATAATAAGTGACTAAATGTACTATACAATTAAGAAAATAATGATAGTGTTACGACCAAAGCAGATAGTAACAAATAATTATATTTCTATCTAAATAAATCTCAATACTAATTTTACCAAAAACTGCAATATATTTTCAAAAATTGCGGGAATAAAATATTCAAAACAAGTCATTTTGACCGCTTTGGTAGTTCTAGTGTTAAATAACACACTATATAATTAAAAATATTATATAGCATCAAATATCTCATTAATATTTAATAAAATATCCAATAAACACACCAATATTCCCCACTAAAGAATATTCATAGTAATCACACACTCCACACGCAACAACCCAACAACAAAACCACTATATACTATTAAATATATCAATATTACTATTAAATAGTACTCTATATAATCAAATATCCGATTAATATCTAACTAAACATCCAATCTCCCCCACAAAACAATACCCACAGCAAGCACACGTAAGATCCCAACTACGACAGCTTTACCTCGACCTTCTTTCACATTTTCCTCGAGCACGAAGCCAGAAAATATTTTCCCGTGCCAGACCGAACCGTCTGCCTGCATCGCCTATTCCGCCGCGCCACCTGCTAAATGCAAGGGATCAGCTGACTATCCTAACCTATTCGCCGCTCGTCCCCCGTTCGTTCCTCCTCTTTATTCGCCTGGCTCGTGGAAAAATTGAAAGGCGATTGTCGCGGAGGAAACAAAAGCACAGGTGCGTGCATTCGTTGTCGTACCAGTCGATCGGTGGATCCGTGACTTCGAGCATATTTAGCCGTCGTCGGGTTGGCACGTCTGCCTACCAACTACGTACGAAGAAGACGCGCAGCGTCGACGCTGGCGTGTCGGTATGACAAGCCAGACGACACGCCGACGGAATACGAAAGCGTTTGTCCTTCTTGCGAGTTGTAACTCTCTGGCAGAAACCTCTCTCCCGTCGTCGTCCTCCTCCTCTTCTTCGTCGTCGTCGTCGTCGTCCTCTTCTTCGTCGTCGTCGTCGTCGTTCACCGTTTTCTTTTCACCGTGTGAATCGTATTTTTCGAACGCCCCTCTGTCGGCCCTGTCGTCCGCCGTGAAATTCAATCGGCGCGTTTGCATTCGATTTCAGCCTGCTGCGTGCCGTACGCGTATGCTTTTAATTCGTCGCATTGTATGGAAACGGCAAACTCGAGGTCTGTCTCGTCCGAGAGTCTCCTGCAGGGGGGTTTATACGGTCCTCCTTGCCGATCCACGTCCAGGATGCACGATCGTGGAAGTCACGCTGTTGTACATTGCTCCTTTCGACGTTTCGCTGCCTGATTCCTTTGCTAGTCTCCTGTCGATGAGTCTCCCATCGTGGAGACCATTTTTCGTTTGTCCCTTCGGAAGCTAATTTAGAGAGTTACTCGAATAGAGGTGGATGATGATTTTTAAATTATATTAACCTCTTGGCTACTGTGGGCGCTCAGAAATGTTGATTTCGTGACACGGAAAGCGCATATAAGCGCTCAACACAGTTTGCTTTTCTGACACGGAGGGCGCATCTCTATCCAAAATTTTGCCGTTCTCAGCGGACATTTTAAACGAATTCCTACCCGTGAAGTACGACCGGTGTGTTTCAAAATCTGCCGTAGTCAAAAGGTTAATTGTTTGGAACTAAGTTGCATTTTTGAATCGTGGTAGCAGAGGGTTTCATTAGTCTACTCGAGAAGTAGACTCCAGCGTTGAATACTTGGAGAGTAGAGGCTAGGTGGGAGAATGATTACATGAAAGTAACGATTAGGCGATGACTTTTGAAAACTATGCTGCACGCAGGTAGAAATCTGGCAGATGCAACTGCAGAAAGATCATGGAAAAAGTAAGGAAATACTAAAGGGAAACTCGTAATACAGCGATTAGGTTAGTTTCTGAAAATTATGTTCTATGCAAATGCAAAAGGACTAGCGAAAATGAAGAATTAAAGGATAACTCGTGCTACGAGAAAAAGGTATATCGAAATCATTATGTTCTGTAATTATTATGCGGATTTTTGAGTGTCTCCTCGATTGTTGATCTTCTTAATGATGACTGGTAAGGATGATTGATTACGAGGACTGCGTCATGGAATTTATGGCGTATTTGATCGCAAGGTTAATAGGAAAAAAGTTTCTATGCGAACTTTTATCCCACGAATCTTGCATCTCGACAATAATAAAAGATTAGCTTGCAACATTTAGAGACTCAGTCTGATTAATACATTCGAAACTGATGACCCAGCAAATGAGTCAGTAATATCTACGCGTTGAATAGGTCACGTCCACGGTTTTACGTTATTAGTTACTTCTCAGATAGCAATTAGAAAAATCGTGTACGCTACTGGAAATGGCGAATTGTAGAACGGAGTGCACGCGATGCAACATTGTAATTTATTTCTGACGAACTCGCGCTTCTTGATCATCTTATCGTTAATATTCATTGCAGCTAGAAAAACATAGCTGGTTTACGAGGAGCATTTTGTAATAACACATCTATCTTAATGTATTAATTTTTTATTATTCCCCAGCCGTAAATGGAGCTTCATAACAAGTTATTATATCAGCATTCTACTTCAAACTCTGACTTCACGTTTACGTCTGATTTATTCAATTGCCCCTTAACTCTTCCACCGGCAAGAACTTTTCGCAAATGCAGACAGCTGGAGAGTAAGCTTTCTTCGGTAACATAAAGTTTTCTTATCTGCATACCAGAGTAATAATTTATATTTTATTATCTTTCTTTCTTTCTTGACGAAAGCATACTCTGCCTTTTTATCCCCCATGTATGTAAATGAGTCATGAGAGAGTTAACTTCTCGGGAATTTTTGATTTATTATCGAAACAAATGATTTCCGAATTTTTCCTTCGTTTCACGTGGTCCATGTTTACCTGCGATAATATTTAATAATTTTTCGAGACGAATCGAGATTAAATTTTTGAGTATTATTTTGAAATATTTAATTGCGAAATTGGGTAAAAATATCTTTATTTGGTATAGTGAAAGAAATACCGAAATAATTTTCTGGATGAAGAAACAGATGATTTCTAACTTTTTCCTTCGTTTCATGTGGTCGATGTTTAAGTACAATAATATTTAATAAATTTTCGAGACGAATTGAGATTAAATTTTGGTGTATTATTTTGAAATATCTAATGTGCGAAATTAGGTAAGAATATTTTTATTTGGTATACTGTAACAAATACTAAAATAATTTTCTGGATGAAGTTGTCTAGGAAACGTGACAGAGATCATGCAATGTATTGCAGACTTCAAGGTTTATTAATTGAAGTTTGGAATAATGGATAATAGCTTTCATTTCTTCGTTCTGTTACCTAGAAATTCAATAGACTCGTGCTCCTCATCAAGTGACAGTAAATATATCACTTAACATGCTATTTTATTAAAATAATAATTTCAGACAATGCACGTCGCGATATTCATATGCACTGTGAAGGCAGGATCAAAAAGATCCAAAATATAATTAAAAAAATGTAATAATTTTCGTATTGTAATAGATACTAGATACATAAAATGCAAAATAAGTGACTCTCATTTGCTTCCTCCGCAATCGTTAGAAAAGAAAAATGAAATATAATTAAATAAATAATGTAGATTAAATATAATTAATTAATTAAAAGATATAATTAAATTAAAAATGTGTGCATCTAATTGTAGAGTTTTGCGAGAAGATTAACCCTGTCACAATTTGTGATAAAATTACACATTGAATTCTGGTCCAAAAAATGTCCAATCTTTTTTATGTTTAAAAACTCTTCAGCGTGTAATAAAAAAATATTATAAAACGTGTTTTATGTGTATATTACTAGTAATTAGTTCGTGTATAGTACTTGATTCTCTGCCCACGACTGTCACGTGATAAACTATTAATGGGTTAATTTATTTCCTCTAAGTTACCAATATTATTCGTTCCTTTTATCAATCAGCAAGTGATTAAATATTCCCCAACTATGCTCGACATATAAAAATCCCAAGTTTCATTCCTCGAAAGCCTAGCATCGTTCCTTCGCCAGGTATTAAAATTAACCTCGCGCAATTGCACGGAAAATTCTGCCAGTTGTATAAAGAGAACAGCAGATACCTGTACCGAGGAAAATACCGTGCAATAACGAGATCGATAATTAACAAGGACCTAAACTTTGACATATCCCGTATGGCGATATGAGAGCCGCGGCTGCTGACGCTGTCAATGCACGTAACACGCTGGCCGGCTGTCAGAAAAAGGACCAAAAACCCTTACGAAGGAAACTCTGGATCGTTATCTTACAATGAAACGTACGATCTCATTAAGCGCGAACTCGGGCCTGCCAGTGCAGCAATTAAACGTTTCTCAATCAGCAACTGCAGCTGCGCGTTCCATCGTCGATCTGCAACGAGCCAGTCGAACGCCAACGCCGCTATCACGCCTGCATCCGGCGTATCACGTGCAAATATGCTCCATAATTAGCCGGCCTATTAATTGATATCCAATCGGACAGCCGTATCGATCAGCGAGATCCAGCACAGCTTGCTCTAGACACGATCGACGGTCTGTCGGGGGTAGAAGAAGTCTGAGGACGGGCCTATAGGAAGATATACATGAACACTGAGCGGGTGATGAAGAGGAAGGTGGAGGAAGAATAATGTTAGGTTGGTTGTAGTCGGTTGTATAAGTTTATGGATCGCGAATGGAGATTTGGGGTTCGAATGATCTGTTCGTTGAAACATATATTGTTTCTCTGTTATCAGAACGAATAGAGACGGCTGTAGGGTGATTATAGTTGATCTACTATAGTGGATGGAAAAGGTATAAGAACGAGTTAGTGGATTAAAATTTGAGAAATACGAAAGATTCAACGCAGCATACTGAGTTTAAAAGTTTGCGTGATATAAATAGGAAAATAAAATGTGAGTATATAGTGCAAAAAAGGTATTATATTATATGTGCATTATTGTTTAACATATTTTATTTTTACTCTCTTGGATAGTTATATTATGATAGTGTAATTATTTTCTTTCAGTGAGGAAACATGAGTATCTTGTTACAGAAAAATTGCCTGAATTGGAAAATTATGTCTCCAGTAATATAATTTGGACTTCGGAGTACTTTCGTTATATTAGAATTATTGGGCTACAAAATGTAATTTCGGATGATTATAGTGGATATTATTTTCTGATAGGAATGATCTTCTCATACTTTCACTGAGCAGAGATATAAAATTTACATAATTAATTACACGATCGATAAAATAAATTGGACTTTTTTACTGTAAAATTAACCCAAATCTAAATTTAAAATATGGCAAATAATTCACGAAACGTCTAAGAAATGGAACACCAAGATCACAAATATTTACGTAAAAATTCATTTATTTGTTCATTTAAAGTATTAACCACATTCCAAAATATCAATAAAATAGGAATTAGGAAAAGAAAGTATCATCAAGAAAAACCAAAATCAAAAAGAGAAAGGAACCGAAGGCTAAAATGATACAAATAAATCATGAAGTTTCGAAGAACTATACTAATTTCGAAAATTCATCTATGTACTCACTTGAAGTACCAACTGCTTCCCAAACTTATAATAAAACAGGAACCAGAAGAAGAAGGCAAAACCAAAATCAAAAAGAAAAAGTGCACAAGACCTAAAATGACACAAACAATTCACAAAACAAATATAACCACTGAAAGTACCAATTACATCCCAGACTAACAATAAAACAGGAATCAGAAGCCGAAAGAATGAAAAAGCAAAACCAAAATTAAAAATGAAGACAGCTCGTCTAAAACTATACAAGCAATTCACAAAACATTCAAAAATTACAAACATTTTACAAAAATTCTTCCACCTATTCAACGTAAATACTCGAAGCACTTCCATCGCCAAGATCAAGTGCACCCCGAACGAAACAAAGAAGAAATATCGAAAGAAACCCGAAAAGGAAGGAAAACGACCAAAGACACTCAGAGTTCATCCACTGTCCCCGGTCTGAATCACACTCGGCATTGGCAGCAAGGTACGCGTGTCCGCGAGCGGAAAACGGGAGAAAAAGCCGATACCCGACTCGGCGCTACCTTACGCCGCCGTGTCTCTTAATTTAGACGCCGCCCCGCGAAAATATTCCGCTTCTCCAACCCCCTTTCAGCCTCCCTTTCTTCCCTCGCCCAGGTCCTCCGCGGCCCGTGGCCTCCAAGAGCGACGAGGGACGTTGGTTATTGCACCGTGGACTATAGAAACGCCGTAAACACGTCGCGGCCGCCAGAGACGGGATAAAACGTCGGTTTTATGCGAAGGCGTTACCGGACGAGGGAGATTCCCCTTCGTGATAGAGACATGTTTTCAGGTATTACCCGGCCGTGGACAGGTACGGGCTCTTAGAGCCGCGTTACGACCGCCTTGGAACGCAAGCTCGCTCTTAATCGGAAGACACCGACCCGCTCTCCGCTTCTCCACCCTTGTCTCTGCCGACCTGCCTGTCCCTCTCTCAGCAATCGTTGGTCCGCGTTTTTACGTCGATATTTCGGATCGGGCAATCGTGTCTGCCAACGAAGGACGAGACACGCTCCACGATGGCTAATCGGATTAGGGTAGATCGTGGATGGGCCAGGTCCGGAGCGAAGGTCGCGCTGACGCTCTTGCGTTTTCGAATATTCCCCACGGCTGTGGCAGATTTGCTTCAAGGCTTTTGTTTCTGCAGCTTCAGGTCACTTCGTGTGGGTTGAGGCAGGGGTGCTCGAAGGGAGACGGGAGATTCTGGTGTCGGTTTGTTACGAATTTTATGGTGCAATGGTTTTTATAATATTTGGGGGTCTTCTATCCAGCTTCGTGGAAGTGGTTTGAGCAGGGTGCTTACTGAAGGAGTGAATAGTACGAGGGAAATATAATTTTTAGGAATACGTGTTTTTTTAGGTTTTTATTATTTTATTTAGGAATATGATCAACTAATTTTTTCAGTATTACGTGGGAAGAACAACATCCCTCGAATGAGCGCCATTTTCCTGCTTACAGAAAGAGAAAGCGAACGTATTATGGCTTTCCCAAACCCTTCAGTTTCTCAGTGGACACCTTGTAGATGCTTATTGTTTATGTAATACTCCAAGAATTTTTATTAATTTTTGCGAATCATTTTTATTTATTTTGTTATATATATTTTGGATTCTTGGTAAAATTGGGGGTTGTGGTTTATTGTGAGGCCTGACCCAAAAGCTTCTGAAGCGTTTGTATAATATTTTGCATAAATTATTGCATATTGGGATATTTGGATAAAAGCGAAGAGACTTCAAATCAAAATATAGGAAATTTTAAATGTGATGAATTACAATAATATAAAATTTTGAATAATTAATTTTAATATTAATTTGAAATAGGGTTTAATAGCAAATAAGTTATGAGTTTATTACAAATTTCCATAGCATTCGAGGAATGTTTACTAAATTTCACATACCTATTTTTACATAAATTTATTTGTTGTAAATTCTTGGTAGGGTTGGGTGGTTCATAGTACCCGGTTTAGAAATTCCTGAGGTATCTGTACAATAGCGTGCACAATAGGCATCGATGCTTTGTTGATGGCTGAGGGTTTAATGATGGATGAATTTATTGGGGTGGTGAGAAAATAAAATGAAAGGATTGGTTCAAAATTTCAGGAATTTTTATTGAATGTTGTAAACCTACCTGTATAATAGTTTCTCTATTCTTAGGGTTCCTGTTAAAAGAAATTTTACCACAGTTATTTATCGTAGTCACAGCTATTGCTGATTTATTGTATATTATTATTAATATTTTATTACACGTAACTGCAGAGTAAATTCTTTTCCTCAATTTACCGCAAGTATCTCCGTAATATAATATATTTCATAATGTGTTATCGTGATATTCAAAAAATCTCTTTAAATTCCTGAGAACTATATAGATATCTGTATCATTACGAAAGTTTAATTATGGGTCTTTATCACGTTATGGTTGAAGGGTTGGACCGATTCGTGGAAAGTAGTACCGCCAGTCGGATATTTTAGGCGGGATTATTGGGTTATATAAAATTCTGCACTTAGCTTATTTAAATGAGACGTCGAGACTCGAGATTATCGGAATAAGTATTCGCTAATCGGATTAAGTTAATTAAGTTACTACCAGCGGGTCACTTTCAACGTTCTGAAGACACTGTTAACATCGTTATGCGAATCTCTATAAACGTAAAATATAATTTTACGACCGTTCATTTCTCTATAAAATCCCGATTATCCGGCCGCTGGTATGAATTTCGAATTTGCACCGTTGCGAATTGAAGATTTTTGATTTGAATATTCCACGTGTCGAATTTCGTCGTTAATTATTCGCTTGGAAAATATATCTCGATAAAATTCTCTTCCATTCTCGTCGTTCAACCGACATCTTGTATATTCTAATTTTATTACAAACGATAAAATTACGCGAACATAATTACATGTTCATTAAATATGTTCGCATAAACTCCGCTTGCGCTTCTTCAACAAACGTCCCAACTCGCATTAACCCCTTGTCACGTTTATGTCGCGAATTATGCTTCGAACAAATATTATGGTAACAGACACGAATTACGCTCGAGGTGAAACTTAACTATAATCGTAAATTTAATTTTAACATAGGAAATGCAATATTGTTTAGCAGAATTGTAAATTACATTCGGTACTTTATACGAGGTACTATTTCAGTTGAAATTGATTCTATTTACTCGTGAAACATAGTCATTGGACAAATTGCGAAATGAGAGATTATTTAAACATAGGGTGAACCTGACAATCAAATTTTTGGGATTTATTGAGATCATTAAAATATTTACTATTATTCTTTTCCTGGTATTATGCATCTCTAAAAATTTTCTTCCTTGAACCATAATTATTGAAGAGTTTACATGAAAAATGGTCTGTTTTATTGTCAATATTTAAAAATTTTTAAATAATAATGCATTTCAATAATTGGGAATAAGATGCATAGCATAATGAAATTGGTTATTTTTGACATAACACTTTAATAATTAAATAGACAGCAGACCAACATGAACTAAAAAATTATAAAATCCTATCTAAATACATTTTCAAAATTTTCAGTAATTTATTCTAATAATTTTCACTGACCTGGAAAATTGGACACTGACCTATGCACTTCTAAAAATATTAGCTATCATGATTCTTGGCTAAATAATATTGTATATTACACCCTCTCGTATCCATTACAATTATCCCTAACAAGGGGAGCTTCTCAATACAAAAATCGATTTTCAAATAGCACTAGACATATTATTGAACACCATGGAACATATCTAGTATAAGAAAATTTTAAAAAATCTTAATTTGGAGAGAATGGTGTCGATACCTTGGATATTAGACAATTAGTCAGTCAACCATAACTATAGCTAATTTACATTTAATCCTGTTTTAAATAAAATATTTATGTACAAGTATGTGATTTGCAAAAGGGTGAATTTGGAATACAAAACCTGTATTATGTTATAATTCAGACGTGCTTGATTTGCAAAGGGGTGAATTTGGAACGTAAAATCTGTATTATGTTATAATTTAGAAGTACTTGGTTTGCAAAGGGGTGAAATTGGAGTGCAGAACCTGTATTATGCTATAATTTAGACGTATTTGATCTGCAAAGGGGTGAAATTGGAGTGGAAAACCAGTATTATGCTATAATTTAGACATACTTGATCTGCAAAAGGATGAATTTGGTATGCAAAATTTTTTTATGTTGTAATTTAGAAATATTGTACTCGATTTACAAAAGGGTAAATTTAGAGTGCAACACCAGTATTACCTCGTCATTTTAACGGATGTCACAGATTATACAAAATATTCAGGAAGTTCATAAAACCACATCCACTTATCGGTCACTTAGAAGCCTAGAAAAAGGCCCATTAATTCATTTCAATTCTAAAAACAAGGTGTCGCTAATTACCTATATTACTAACAACCCGAGGGCGGGAAATTCAAATTCCCCAACATATTAATATACCACTCGCGTGTATTAACCCTTTGCACTCGACGACCTTTTGGCTAAAAATGAGTAGGAGTTCAAAGATTTTCTGCTATAAAGATATTTCTTTCATTAATAAATAAGAAATCGCGTAATAATTAACACGTAGAATTTTTTGATTTCGATAGCTCGCACACCGTTATATTATCTTAAATTTGACATATTAATTAATATCGATCTTCGCAATTTTATCTAATGGTGTCTGACGTTCACCTCTCGAGTGCAAAGTGTTAATTACACTAATTAATCTCGACATCCTTCACGTAATAACGTCTCGCTCCTTTTCCTCGTGTCACTAGCTATGCTCTTCTCTCAGCAACCATAGACGAGTGTCTCACTTGGTCCTCGCCACCATCGTTCCCCAATAAATTTGGTTACGTAGATGCCAAGCTTACGACAAGAAGCTACATAACTACTAAGAAAGAAACATCCAACCCATTTTCCAGACCCTTTCCTTTGTTCGGTCATCCTTCCGTCTCCCTTGTGCGTGCCGGAAGTGCCGGGAGTGGCGTCGTTAACAGAGGGTCGTGGAGTGCGCGAGGGCGCCACTGCGGGCTCTCTTTAGCCAAAGATACGTGACGTTTATGGCGGAGGACGGTATCGTAAAGGTGTACCCGTTCGGGTCCTAATGTCTCTTTCTACCTTTTTCCAACGATCCCTGCTGGCCCATGCCACGATTCGGTGGGCGTAAACGTAACGCTGCGGCTCCCTCCTGGATTTCTTCTTTCGCCAGCTGGGAGAAGCTCGTTTCCCTCTTTCCTCGCCCTGTTGCTCCTTTTATCCGAGAAGGCCTTCTTCTTTAATCTGCCCGCGATTCGTTCCTTTTCGTTCACCTTGCTTGCCTCCTTTTTTCCTCCCTCCTCCCGTCCCCCACCTCCTCCTTCTCCTCCTCCTTTTTGCTCCTTATCCGCCTGCGACGATTCTCAAACCGCGGCCACTTCGTTAATTCCAGTCCTCCCTTTTTACCTTTACAATGTTCCTGTCTTTCTCCTTCCCGATCCCTGTCGCCGATGTTGCTTAATTCCGCCTCCGAGGTGGCGCGACTTTTTACTCGTCGGCTTTTTCCCCCGCCGACGAAATACGCACGGGAATCCCTTAATCGGCCACTTTACTGCACGCTGCTCTCCGTTCGCTCTTATTCTACCATCGTTTCCTATTTCTTACCAGCTTTCGCCTTTTAATTAGCTCTTGTTTCCTCCTTCTCGGCCCCATTCCCAGCTCCGCGAGCTTCCGAGCACTCGTCTTATCGGTGTCTCGGTTTTCGGTGGAATTTCTAGGGAATTTTACAACGGTGCGGTTGAGATAGATTTTATTGCACGAAGGTTGGAGTGTATTTTTTCATGGTTTTTAAGGAGATGATTGATCGAGATTAGAGAAATGTAGAATTTTTATAGAATAGTGTAGGATGGCGAATACTGGTCTTGAGACACCGAAAATTGACGAAAGAACAAGAACACAACGACACAAACTTAAAACTCGTAAACTGATTTAACTGAGGGAAAGAACTCCAAGATAACGAAACGAAAACACACAAAGACGTACTCTAATTTAACTCTCTTTCCAACACCCAGCGACTCACGCTCGTGCTGGTCACAACCGATTTCTAAGGACTCTGTTTTGCTTGTCAAGGACCACGCTTTTATGCCTTCCTTAATCTACGTTTCACCTCCCCGTAGTGGAGTCACGCAACTTAATTTTGTTATATAGAATAACTTTTCGATTTGCTTCTAGAAGATGTCGATCGGTTTACAATTTGTTTTTGTTGGCAATAGCCGATTCGAAATTCCTTTTAGTATCATACAGTATCGAATTACTAGGTATCGCTATCTATTTGGCAGACTATTATGATTTTCGTCCTAATGTAGGGATGATTTCCGTATTTATGTAGGGATATGATTAATTGGCACACAAAGAATAGGACATGTAATTTTACTTTAAAATAGGTTGGCAATAGCCGATTCGCGATTTCTTTTGGTATCCTACAATAGTATTTAATTTACTTTTATTCTTCGTTTTAATGCGATAGTAAAATGGGGAATTTAGGAGCATGGTGTTCATCGTGTGATTACATCGGTTATGCAATAGGCCTTTATTTCCAGGAGATGATTATGCGAATGGTATAATAATAGCATCCAGCGGTCCACTATTGTCGCCTCAGCACCCAATTCCAACGTCACCCTGAATACTCGACGTTCCACTATTGTTATCCCAGCACCCAAGGCTCCAACCTTGTCACTTTCAGAACCTAATGCTCGTCAATCTTAATACCCAAGAGTCGTCGCATCTTTTAGCATCCGATGTTCCATCGTCGTCGCTTTCAACACCGAGCTCTCCAGCATCGTAACTCTTAGCGTACAGTCCTCGTCACCCTTAGCACCCAACGCTCGGCCATCGTCACCCTCGGCACCCACTGCTGCGGGGTCGTTATTCTCAGCACCCGACGCCACCTAGCGCTATATCTTCCCCAGTCTTTCTCCACTCTACGCCGTGTTTCCTCCGCTGCTGGAAAGGACTATCAGCTTCTTGCCCCCCTCGCAGTTCTCATTTTCGTCCTTCCACTCGAGCAGAGCGGCCGTAACGTTAGCCGTGTACACGCGGCGTCGACCGCAGCGGAGAATTTCCTCGGCAGACCGCGATCGCTCGTAATGATCCGTGCGGTTTTCATTGGCGTGAAATACGCGACGTTTACACGCTCGTTTCGTATCCTCCGCCGCGAATGGCCGCGTACCCGCTGAGCGTTATTCCGCCTTCGCGAAGGAAACAGGCCTGACCTTGCCCGCGCCACGGAAATGGAGCGACTTTATGGGGAGGCCTGCACCCGCGGATAATCCCCGCGGCCGGTTTAGTGCCTCTACTCAGGCCGAGGGATCAGTAGAGGGTTATCGGGCAACCGAATGGGTTTGTCGGGGCGACAATCACCTGGATCGAGCTGACGAATTATTTTAACGATCGTTGGTGCTCGTCGAAGAGTTTGATTCGTTGCTCGATGTACCATGGGATTGCATGAAGATGGATTTTTAGTGTTTCTGTCGATTCTTTGCATACGTGTCGTTGAAGGAGAGTGTGTTCTTCCAATTTCAAATTATATCGAAATTGGAATTTTTTTGAAAAATTGTTAGATCGTGGGTATTAACTGTTTGGACTCGAGAGGCGTGTCTCAGTCACTATTTAATTAGATTCGAAAGATCGATGTTAATTAATATATGAAATTCAAAATTACCGAACGATGCGTGCAATGTCGAAGTAAAATAATTCTACGTCTTAATTTGCATCCGATTTCTTATTTGCCATTTTAAAGATATCCTCGACTTTATGACAGAAAATTTTCGAATTACTATTTTTCTGTAACGAAAACATTGCCGAGGGCAAAGGGTTAACTCTTTAAGCTCGAAAAATTTCTTGCTATAACGTGGTAAAATAAGTAAAGAAAATTGTGTTGGTATTATTTTATTTTAATGTTTCATGTGTCGTTATTTTTATATTTAATACAGTTATTGTATCTCATTCGTTATTTAAATAACGATATTAAAACAATTAACGAGTGAGGGTGAACTTTCTGAGTGCAAAGTATACTGATTTTGTAATTTTCCTTCTTTTTGTTTTATAAATAAGACACGTATTATCTGATAAATATTGTAGAAATTCTTGTAAATGCATTAGAATTAATATACAAGGGATAACTAATGTCAGATAAACATTTAATATGAAGATGAAATGTGTAAAATTTAACTTGAATATCTTGGATGACTTGGGTCAAACTAAAGAATTAACTGATTGTAGATACTCGTTAAAGGGTGTTATTAGGGTTTGTTGCTTGATGTAGGATTGGATAAACAGGAATTTTTGTTGTGTTCGTTATTTGATCTCATTCCATTCTTTGCATTGCTATATATTGTCGAAGAACATTTCTTTCGCTAATATTGAAATTAGAATAATTTTATAAAATTGGTAGATCGTGGATATTAACACTAGAATTATCAAAGTATAGTGAACCTGCTCCTCTTTTATTTAATAGAGATATGAAGTAGAAAAAATATAATATTTTATGTGAAAAGATATCAATAAATTTGAAGTCTCGTATATTATATAAATGATCTTGACAAAAATTCTTTTGATAGTTAAATATCCCTTTTGAAATAGTGCAATTCTACCTTCAAAAACTTTTTCATACAATTAGTTAAGAAGATATTTAATATTAATATTAACTAAGAAGTAGGCATGATTTGATTAATTATCCAAGAAAATTTAATATTGGTTTTAATATATTATTATTTTATTATGCAATGAGATCGATGACAGGTGATGATATAACCAATATCAAAAATTCAGTGGAGGGATTAATGAAGGAATTTCGAAGAAGGAAATTTGATAAATTTGAAGTAATCAATTTATGTAAGTTTCGTTTCCTGCAAGTGAAACCATAATTTCGCTAACGACCGATTTAAATCTCAGTTTTGATGGTAGTGCTTAAAAAGTATGCAAATCTGCAAGATTTTGTATTTCTACTTTAGAGTCGTGCAAATATTGTGTCTACTATTACGTGATGTTTGATTTCCCAATTAAATATCCGAATAAAACGGCTCGAAAATTTCCATTTTCTCTTTCTCGACGTCTTCATCATCGAAAATCCATCTTGTTAAATTTCCTTTTATCCTTTTAACGCGCTATTAAATTTTTTAGCAACGAAAATCGTATAATCGAGATATAATATAAACCATAGTGTAAGAGAATAGCATATTCTTCCAACAAAATTGTATTCTTTGTATCAGTTCCGATTATAAAAAACTGTTAATACAAAATTTAGCAAGGTTTAAAAAAAGCACGATAAATTCCTCGCCAATGAATTCACCGTTTATTCAATGCAGGTGAAAAAATTCAACCATTTGCACATTCGCAAGTCTGGAACGGAATTAAATAGCATTTACCTTTGATTAACTCTTTTTGACTGTGTATTTTTCCCATTTCGCGTTGAGACATTGACTATATAGGAATATTCAGTACCTATGTATACACGTTTTATTACCAGTGATTTAAATGGAATTTTCATTACTGAAATTTGGTAAAATCTAAAATTTTTTCGCAATCCTTTTACAATTCCATGGCCATTTGGTTTAAAAAAAAATAGGATAATTATTACAGAAATTTTTATAAATATCTTTTACACTATTCAAGCATCTTTCTGATACAATTATCCTATTAACAAACTTCCTAGAATACTACAACAATGCAATGTCTACTCTTCGCAGTATTTATTTTTACGCTGTTTATTTACAGAAATTATAATATTAGCATCAAACACTATTTTTCCTGTAATAATATACAATAACAATATACAATAATATTATTATTATTAACCCTTTGCACTCGACGACTTTTGGCTAGAGAAGAATAGAAATTGAAAGATTCTCTATTAAAAAACTGACAATACTTTTTTGAGCAGTAAATACAGGACTGTATAATAATAGAATTGTAGAATTATTTGATTTCGATACCTCGCACACTGTTACATTGCATTAAATTTGATATATTAATTAATATCGATCTTCCAAATTTTATGAAATGGCGACTGAAGCTTACCTCTCGAGTGCAAAGGGTTAATTATTATTAATTTTTATTCCTAATATTATTGTTATTATTATCTGTAATATACGAAACAATTTTTAATAAATATCTTAATTTGTATTTTTTCAATTAGAAAATGGATTCTTGCGTAAACAAAAGTTAATTCACGTTAAAATTCAGCCCCCCAACTCGTTACTTTCAAAAATATATAAATTTCGCGAACGCGTTACAAGGAAATTCACACATTCTCGAACACCCAGTCCTCGACACCTCGGCTTCAAAGGAGAGAAAAGAAAGGAAAGGAAATCCCCTTCACTTCCTGCAGAAAATTCCTCGTCTCCCTCGACACGAGACCTCCAAACTCATAATTCCCGAAGAAGAGAAATCCCCGACAAAACCCCAGGGGAATAAAACGTACCAATCGAGCCTCGAGCCAGCGTCTTCATCGACCACGCCGTCTCGAATAAAACTCGCGAACAGGACACGAGGCTTGGCAAAAGTTTCGCGAAATCCTCGACAGACCCCGCGACCCTCGTCCCCGAGTTCTCGAGAATAGAGCGGAGATCCAGGAATCGACGATTCCATATTCGATGGCAGCTTATCCTGCCATTTGCCCGATCGGAGAAGTTCGCGCTGGCCATTGTCCGCCTCGTCTGCCATTCGTTGGCCTCCTACGATCCTGAGGGAGAGGTCAGTCGTTTGCAAAGGCGATGCGTAACCCGACCTGGCCACGTCGCGCGGGTCGTAGCCTGCTGTTTTTATCTGACCGTATTTCAAGATGATTCCACGTTTAATGCCCCCTCCACGGTGCACTCTGGAGACCTGGCCAGCAACCTCTTCGTCCTGGGGCCACGGTGACAACTTAACCCAAGGGATGTCTGGCTTTATGAACGCGTCGAAGCGTCTGGCTGACCGAGCCTGCTGCAACACACCATCGATACAGCCGATTTTCTTGCGAGTTTCCTCCAGTGATTAGGTGTCTCGATTGTTCCCAAGGCTGTTGCTTCGCCCCCTGTGGTCGATCGATGTGGTCTGGTCGCGAGTGATGGCAGCGAGAGGAATTGCAAGTAAGAAATGGGTTTGACAGGAGTTTCAGTCTGATCTAGCTTCGGTTTGAGGATGTTGGATGAAGTTTGAAGGCTGTTTGCGAAGGTTTGAAGGTGTTTGCGAGGATTAGAAGGTTAGGAAGTGGTGATGAATATAGTGGGTTAGGTTTGGAGTGGAATTTTGAGGATGAGATTGTACGAATTTTTGGGTAAATGTTTGGGTAGGTTGTAATTAGTAGACTGAAGCGTTAAGGCTTTTAGGAATAAAGAAATAAATTTTGGTAATGTGTAAATACAGGAACAGACAGTGTTTGTGCATAAATAAAAATTTTTGCAGCTGTGCAGTGGTCAGAGATCGTAATACTATCATTGGCAAAAGGTTTTTGGCCAAACTGGATGATATTCTTCTCTTAATTTTTCCTCGATAATAACTGAAGGTTTAAATTATTGGGTTGTCTGAATAGTTCGTGCCGATTTTGAAGGAAAATTGAAAATACGCTTGGTTTTTTTCCATATTCAAAGGCGTATAAAATTGACAAAAATTAACGTATCGTATCCAAATTCTGTTCCAAATATTCCTGAAGTACCGTCTTTTACGATACGTATACCATTTATTTTCAATCGTTCTGATATATTCAGACCTGTCCTTACGTTACTTACCAAAAATCAAAATGAAGTTTCCGAATAACCCAATATTTTCTCAATCAATTTGATATCCCGTTTTACGCTTACATTATAACACTTTGTATGTAAAAGGTTATAGTAATTCTAAATATTTTTGTATTATAGTGTTTGGTGAAAAATTCTTTTTCAGGAATAGTTATCTGTTAAAGAAACTTCGTTCCTATTTGAAATACTAAATAATTCATATTACTATACTAAAAAATTTCAAAAAGTGATTAATTAAACATAACTGACAATTATTTTGAAAATAATTGCAAAAATTGCAATAAAAATTAGAGCGGTGTTAAATTAAGAATTCTTAACTAAAATTTAATTTTGGCTAAATTGGAACAAATTTTGGAAATTAAGTTTTTCTCGTTCAAGTTAATTTCTTCGAACTCGCTATTCCTCTATTGAAAACTATGACAATGTGTATAAAGGAATTTCGTAAGTATTTCAATCGGTATCTATCGACTTTCCAAACCTCGAGATTAGACGTTCCACTTTGAAATACTATCAACGGAATTCTTTCGATTAGATTTAAGATAACGATAGCGTGGAAGCTGGTATTCATCGAAATCGGTAAACTTTACCAAGAACTTTGACTCATGTCACCGTATCTCTAACACCTCATACGTTTTAGCCCTGCTACATTTTCACGAACTATAATTTTTGTCGCTCATTTCTTTATCTGCCAGGCTATTACGTCGATTACGAGGAGATAGGCGATATTTACGATACGTAGTGACACACTTAAGCTACTCACACGTTGGTCATTAATATCTAAATTCGTATGGCTTTATTAACTTTGCTTAAAAGAGGATCATAGACAGAAAAGAATTAATTTTCTTTTTTTATTGCTTTAATCAATAGTACAACGTTCCTAGAATAAATTTCCAAATTTTCAATATTATCCTGAAAATATTAAGGACCCCACAGCAAGTCGTTTGCATACTTTAAACGCGTTTTTCTCGAAATTACTTATTTTAAATTGGCGGGAAAGATATTTGAAAAACTAGGTTATAAATTTCCTTGAAATTTAGTATACACATACTATCATACATGTACTAGTATATGGATAGATAAAATAAACAGTATAAATAATTTAAAGAACCTTTTTGTACATAAATAGATGTACAATTTTTTGAAAAAATTGTCTTTTCCTTTAAAGTAGTCCGATTTTAACAATTTTCAAATTTTTAATATTTTTACAGGTTCATCGACTTACTACGTTCATGGAAAGTAAGAAAATTAATTGTATTTCTATTTTGGTTAAATAGAGAAGGTCTAACAACTTCCGCCAATTTCAAATTTCGTTATCGAGGCACTACATGTACAGTTATAATTGCAAATTGCAAAATTTCTTAAAATACAAAACAATTTCTTTTATACTCTCAGAGTTAATTAATAAAATCTCATAGCTTTGAAAGTCATCAAGTAAATACTTTCTTCGGAAAAAATTCCGAAATATAGGCATATTTTTAGTATAGTGAAACGGATGAAAAACGCTCGTCGACTTTTGTTAATTAAAAATCAATTGTCGCAGGTCAGTAAATACTCTTCGTACTTTCAGCTGTGGTATTTAAATCACTGCTAAATTTTCTCTTTTCTCAAAAAATTTATGTTCCATTGTTGTATATACGCGACGACTAATACAAGTATGAAAATTAGCTTTATGGTAGTTCTAAACAATTCTAGGATCGAATAAACGATGAAAACAAGAATGGAAATTTTGAAGCAAATCTTGAATTTTATTCGAATAAATTCTCAATTTCTATTTCGGTAGATAAAATTCAAGAGTGGGAAAATTATTGTCCTATTATTCGAACATTGTTGTCTCTCTTGTTAGTTGAGATAGATATGCAGAAAGACTGGAAACGAACGAGTTTCGTTGACGGAAAGAAAGAGGGACAGAAACGAGAGAGGTTGTTGATCGGTTTGAAATGTTGCTAAGAGTATCTATAGGTCATTCACATTTCTACAGCAATTGCTTATCGTATGCACAGGGTTCACAGGCCATGTCGATGACATTTGACGCACGTAAGAGTTCGTAACCGATTCCGATTACTTTCAGCTGTCGAACTTTTAGATATATTTACAGCAAACGTGTTCAGATAAAGGCTGAGAGGTTTCAAGATGATTTAATCTCGCTTTGAGAAATAGAATATAATTGGAATTCCTTAAAATTGCTGTGATATAACGTAGCATACCAATCCAGTGATAAACTTACCATTAGTATTATTATACTGTGGCATAGCGGTAAATATATTACTATGCTGTAGAATAATAATAAATAGAAAATTATTATACTATGATATCAGCGACTCAGTGATAAATATAGCACTATGACAAATATAGTGTCTCTGCGCTATGCTATAGCAATAATTACCGTATTGCTATACTGTTATCTAACTATAAATATTGTACTATAATTATATATTAAATACCGTAATTTTACAATTTTTATTATTAATATTACAATATATTATTTTTTTATTATTCTTGTAAGGATTATTTTAATTTAATCCTAATTTAATAGTGTGCTGAAGTTAGAAAGATGAAAAACAGAAGATACCTAGTTGTAATAATACTACAAAGTGTCTTCTTTTTAAAACTAATAATAATTAAAAATTAAAATATTAAAAAATTAATGAAATATAATAATAAATAATAGTATGTAAGAAAATATTTAATTTATCACACTCGTAATATTTAGGGATTATATATTATAATAAATAATAATATCTAAGAAAATATTTAATTTAACATACTCGTGATATTTAGGAATTATTTAAATTTAATTATATTAATTTAAATCCCATGAATGAATGGGATGACGTTAGTGTGATGAAAAGTCAAACAGACTATACAATAATACTATATTCGTACCGTACAACACATTTAAACTCTCTTACATTAATACTCGCTGCTTCAATCTCTCTCTTCTTATATCTTTACTTATTTCAACTTTACGAACTTTCTCATTTCCCAAACTCGTTCTCTCTTACTCCATTATTCACTTCATATGAACGACACGCAACCTCGCCCCCATGGGGCTATTTACTTCAAATCTTCAAGTGCATTCCTGGACTCATTCTTCGACACTATAGCATAAGCATTCTTCCCACTCGATCCACGTGCTCATAAGACCCACACCGAAGATATTCTTCCCCACATTCTTCCAAGAAAATTTCAGGAAAGCGTGAGGAAAATTTTTAAGAAATAAAGCGTATTTATTATCCCTGTATATGCCTGAGAGAAGATAAGAAATACTTTTCATGTCATCTGACACACACATTCACACTCACGCAAGAGACACTGCCAACTTTCAGGTATTCTGGTAATTCAACCAATAAAAATTGACACTTTTGGATTTTTTTCTACGGAAACCATGACACATTTTTATATCCAGTTTTCACACTCAGATTTATTTATACTTAAAGAATATTTCCATTTCTTTTTTTAAACGAAATTATCGAAAATTGTGGAAATTATATAGCCTTAAGTAAATCGTGTTTTTAAAAACGGGCTCGAATGGCTCATATGATTCCGGACTATATGATTATCTGAAAGGAAAAACTTAAGAAGCATATTGATTAGTATAAATACAGCTGTAGCACGAATAACCAAAATAGCGAAATTTTGAAAATTAAAAAAATGGCAGCATTTTGAAATTTAAATATTGATTTTCCTTGTGCTTTTCGTCCTTCGGGTGGTAAACAAAAATATAAAAAAATATAAGATTTTGAAATTCGTGATTCATGCGATAAAGATACACCCAGGGAAGTTCCCTTCCAAATTTCAAGACAATCGGTCAATTAAAACGCGAGATATCTGGTCAGTCAGTTCAAAAAATATAATTTTAAAAAACACGAGTTTCAAATTTTTATTGCCCATTGTCCCAAAATTCACGCAAGATTTGAATTTTGCGCCATTTATGCGATAAAAGATTATCAACGAAATAGAAAAGACAATGTGACAGCTGACAATTCAGGCTTATTAAAAATGGCACGCTATATGAAAGAACAAGCCGTCTTGATTATTAAAAAATATTTCCAATTTTGAATTAAAAACCTGTGTTTCCTATCAAAATTACTTCTCACATGAATTTTAGAACACCGTGATTATTCACATTCCTAATCTTACGAATTCAAACAAATTCTTCAACACAGACATGTCTCAAACCACATACTTCAACAAAATGCAAAAACAAAAAAAAGTTGATTCTTTTCAACCAGATTACAAGAATACTCCATTAAATCGTGTACCATAATTTTACCATTAGAACTAGCAATCTTTAATAAATAACCCAAACACAGCGAGCATAGATAGTAATTTACTAGTACGCTGAGGTTAAGTAAACATATTAATTACAGTTCTATCTCAATATAAGTAGGCATTAATTTCTTCAAAAGCAGGTACATGTTCCCGGTAATTGGAAAAAGGAAAATTCCGAGACCAGTCGTTTTCACTGAATCGGTAGTTCCAGTGTTGACAGAAACGTCTATTGGCGCTGTCACTCCCTCTCTCTCTCTCGTCTCTTTTCGAAAACACCTCGGTTTCCCGGCGTCGCGGCGAGTTTCACAGGAAACGATCAGTCTGTGAAAATTTTCACGTCGCCGCCGCGGCGATAGCACGCGAACCGTGAAGGACAGATCCGCGTGATACCGGCGTATCGAAAGCCCGCCGAACAGATTGCTCCCGCTTACGGATCTGAATTATTGACAAGTGGATACACGCTAGAAACGAGCCACGGTCTCGATTAAGCGGTCGAATTAGCCGACCATGTCCGAGCGTTAATCCGCCGACGTTTACTCCGGGGAGGATTATCGGTTGTGCAACGACACGCTTATGAAAGTCGGCGAACGCTGCGCGGACAGCGAGCGTTTCAGAGGCTGTGGTCACCGGATGCGGGTGATTTTCGTAGACACCGTGCGTCCTTTGGCAGGAGCTAACTCCTCGGACGAGTTCTAGTATCAATTTATCAAAAAATCCTACAGTACGCTAAAAAAGGAAAAGTCCTTAACCCTTTCGGTACGGAGGAGCTGGCCGTGGTTATATATTCGTGGTACCAGGAAATTTTCCACAAGAGTGGTTGTCGCGTCGCGTCGTGATCGAAATTCTCGTATTTCCGATGGGTTGTAAGGCCGTCTCGCGACTTCCCGCCAAATTAATATTGGGCAACTGTTTAAATTGCACGAGTGGAAAAGAGTCGTGTTTACGACGGTCGACGTTTCGAAAAGAACGTGGCGTGTCGTTGATTTGAATCGGTTAGACGGAGCTTTTGAAGAGAACCGTGTCTCTGAGGTCTCGAGCCGAACTGTTAGGAGAGAACCCGTGTGTCTCAGATCTCGCAAGGAAGTGTTAGGAGAGAACCCTCCCTCTCCTCCAAGGTGGGGTACCTGGGGTCCACCCGCGCGCTGGTGACCCCATCGGTCGTTTATTACCCCTAGCGAGGGCCTGAGGCTTCCAACGTGTGCGGACCACGTGGAGCCCTCAGGCCTATTGTCAGCCAAGTCTTAAGAGCCGTCGCCTAATTTCGTTAAATTAGGGATTTCCAGGATTCTCGTGTTCCGCGACACGAGAAGTCAAAGAAAAAAGGTGAAGCATTCAAACATGCTGAAGGCATGGAGCGGAAAATTCCGATGCCGAATTGTTTGACCCTAAGACCTGGCTGTTGGAAGACCGTAACGGGTCTTCCTTGTTCCACGACGGAACAGTGGTGGCACTGGAAGCCGCGAAAACGTGTTTTGCGGTATTCATAGAAATCTCGAGCGTGATTGACACTAAACTTTTCATTCGGATCGTGACAGTCATCGGTGACGTTTCGTAGATGCCGACAATAGGCGACGGTAATACTCAGAGAACGTTTCATGGCCGTTGCCAATGGTAGTACCGAAAGGGTTAAGGACTTTTCTTCTTTAGCATTGTTGCGGCCCTAGGACCGCAATGTCCCAGGTTAAGTGGAGGCCTGTTTCATGCCTTTATTGTAAGCACCCCTTATCATGTATAAACTCAGCGTCGCCTAACCCATCGCTAATATAAACCATGAGAAGGACCGATATCTTAGCCTCTTAGACGACGGTCATAAGAGCCTAAATGTTTAAACAACCACCACCACCGAAGGACGCTGAAGTTAACATCCACCTCTAATATCATACCAACCAATCAGAAGACAGTCGAACCTTATAAAACCTCCATCACGACCACATCAAGATTCTCTCTAAACTCCATCACAATCACACCACCTCGTGACCCACCAACACTTGACGCAGGAGATTGTCTGCTACTATAGAACTCCTTGCAGTTCAACACTAACCAGGTTACCTCTATCAAGTTAGAGTGGGCCTCATCCCAAGCAGCATTGCCGCAGCAGCGTAACGGGCCTTACAACCCCGTGAAACTCCACGAGCGAGTTGCAGTGTTCGGGACGCAACAAGCATACTGCAGAATTTTTTGATAAATTAATTCTACGCTGACAGAGATCTGCGCGTCTAATAAACAACAACTCCTTTTTAATAATAAAACAGGTTTATTCAGCCCTTTGACTACGGCAGACTTTGAAAAGCACCGGTCGTACCACACGGCTAGGAATTCATTCACAATGTCCGCCGAGAACGGCAAAATTTTGGGTAGAGATGCGTTTTTGTGAAAACATATTTCCATAATCAAAAAACTGTATTTCGCTAAAAAAAACTATGTTATTTATTTCTTTGTATTATGGACCGAGTAGCTATTATAAAAATTAAAAATTTAACGTATTTATTTAATTATAGATAAAATATTAAGAGCGCTTATATGCGCCTTCCGTGTCACAAAAGCAAAATTTCTGAGCGCGTATATGCGCTCAAAGTAGCCAAGGGGTTAATTAAAATATTATCTAAGATCCTCTGTTCACTACGTCTTGAGTACACCATTTTGACTTCTGCCTTCTCCATGCCCTTGCACCCTTATTGCACTCTTATTGCATTGCACCCAAGCTTTCTTTCTCGATCGCATTCACTTAGAAGTAAGATCACAGACCCAGGAAAAGAAGACTCGAGTTAGTAATTTCCACTGATGAGAGATCACGTCTTTTCACGTCAAAAAGTTCCCTCGATGGCATTGCAATCGTTTTAAAATTAAAATTTCTTCGTCATTTGTACTTCGGTTTCCTTCGTCAGCAAAACGAAGCTTAATGTTTTCCTTTTGATTTTTGTGTGCTACGTTCAGGGTATATATGCAACGATAAAATTTCCATTGTTCTTACGATGTAATAAATTATCAAACAATGTGGCAAAGGAAAAAGAAAATGGTGTAAATTATTGTAGGATTATTAGTGCTAGATTAATCCTATACTGACAGAGATCTGCGCGTTTAATAAACAACGACTCCTTTTTAATAACAAAACAGGTTTATTTAACTAAAATATTATACTAAGTTTCTTTAAATTTGTTATTTGTAATTTTTACAAGAGCAAATCGATAATAATTGGCAAATTCGTGGAGTTTTAAACGTGGAAAATGGAATTTAATAAATTTTCGTGATGTTTGATACGTCTTATCTATTATGCTTGTGTGAAATAAGAGTTAACTGGGTAGTTGATTTGTTTTGAAATTTGAAAATTTGAAATTTGTTTTGAAAAAATTGTGTAGCATGATTGGGTGATTTAAACATGAAAATTAGGCGATCGATTGAGTGATCCTGTTATTGGTTCAGGGAAAATTTCGATGATTTAAAAGGAAGATGGACTTTTAGGAAAAATGTATTTATTTATTTATTTATTAGTTTATTTATTATATCTTAACTGGTAAATTGATTGATTTAGACTCAATTAATGTTTTGGATTTTGAATATTCTTTTTTGAAGATTGGAAGCTTCTTTTCATTGTGAAAATGGAGTTTGTTGAGATTGAAGTTTAGAAATTTAGATTGGATTAGGATTTTTTAATAATTGATCGACAATTTTGGTATGAAATAGTATTTACAACGAAATTTGTTTATTTAGAAGTCATCGAAATTGGGAATAAAATAATACTGCATTTAAAACACTAGTATATTATCTATGAAATGAATCAGGATTAAAATGTAGAAAAATTATACGAATTAATAATTTCTTAAATTCCTTAATTAACAAATATTTTCAACATAATGCAAACTTTCTGTATTTCTCTATTAATTTAATTTTCATAATTAGAATTATGATTATGATACTTCAAGGAAGATCACTATATAAAATATCAAACAAATCTGAATATTTATACAATATTTGAGAGCTTTGTATAATTTATATCCTTTATTCTCGATATTTTTGATTATATTTTATCTTTTTCTCGTTTCTTTCTTCACTTCTGCAAATTTCGCCAGGTCTCCTGTTGATAGCTGGTAATGTTCCTTTGATTTGTATGATTCGTGATCTCAAAGAGCGACTGTCGTTGGTATAAATTTCGCCCAGGAAAAGATATCTCAATTTCCAATATTTGAATTTAAGCAGAAAGCAATAACCGTTTCATAGACTATAACTTCCTAGAGCGATTAATATTAATGAGTGTGTCGCCGTTGCTTGGCGCCGTATCAACGGCTACATTTGGCACTAATTAATTGCTATGCTAAGTTTATGATAAGCCAAAAATTTACGACATAGTAAGATATACGTGACTTACATACTCGAACTCGAGAAAAATATTATAAATTATTCCACAACGAAAATGTCTATGCGAACGCCTCGAACATTCCAAATTATTCTCTAGCAACGAATTCTTTAATTACGAACAAATCTTTATTGCTTGATTAAATCTGAATTACAGATAAATAACAGGCATACATTTCCTACTACATTGACTGAGATCCCAATCAACTCCTCTATTTTCATTTTATATGCTGTGAAAAACCCATGCATGATATCGAATACATTTTCCTAAATAATAAAAGTCGATATTACCACCATGGATTGATTACATATATTTATAAATATTTTAGAAGAATATATACATATATATATTAAATATTTTATCCCTTTTCTTTATTTTTACAATTTGCTGAAGTGAAGAAAAAATTCATAAAATATCTAAACCAAACTGTACAAATATTTAAGGCACAGAATAGTGTTTAAATATAACATATAAAAATAAATGTTACATTCAAATTATAGAATGCAACAAAATTTAATTAACTAAAATATATATTCATTTATCATTCAAAAATTCCAATAATCTCTTGACACTTTCATTTATTTTTCTATATTTTTAACAACTCTTCATTTTACTTCAAACATCTTCAAACTGTGAGTATTGGTTTTATATGCGTGAATGGTATTGAGGTAGAATAAATGAAAGATATTCGGTATGATATAAATATAATATGTGCGAGTGAAATCTAGTGTGAATGTTGATCAAAAATGTTTAGAAAAATGTGCCAGAATCAAACAGTTACGTGAGAATCG
This sequence comes from Eufriesea mexicana, assembly GCF_001483705.2. NCBI lineage: Eukaryota > Metazoa > Arthropoda > Insecta > Hymenoptera > Apidae > Eufriesea > Eufriesea mexicana. The sequence continues at coordinate 1,311,046 of NW_016908540.1, read as the reverse complement.
TCAAAGAGTAAACATGAGTTAATAAGAGTGAGAGAGAGAGACTTTTCTTTAATTTCCAAGATAGAGCCAATGTTTGTATTTAAAGTAGTTTATTTAGAATTGTTGTCAATTATTTATCCAAATATTTATCTAAAAATTCAATTATCTAAATATATTCTAAATATATATATTGTTGTCAAATATTTATCTAAATATTCAATTATCTAAATATATCCTCATTTATCTAAATATATTAATTTGTCAATTGTTAAAACATGTGAAAAATATTGGTATTCATTTCTACAGTACCTAAACATCATCTAAAGTACCTAGTTCCATCAACTTCCTTACACGAGCCCCAAAAGCGAAACGAAAAGAGTCAAAAAATAAAAAATAATTCTCTAATACTGAACCTTTGATTCTTTCATTTATTTCTCTCTCTCCCCCTCTCTTTCTCTATTCTCAATTTAAACATGTTTCAATACCCAACATCACCTTCTCACCAAACAGATCACACCAACCGTAAAACGAAAGAAAGAAGAAAATAATTTTCTGCTACTCATTCTCAGACACTTCCATTCATTTCTCTCCCTACACCTCCAACAACCTCCTCCATCTTGCTTAAAACCTCGCCACCAAATACCCAACTTCACCAGTCACTCATCGAACCTCGAGGAAACAAGGAAACAGAAAATATGTATCTATATCCCATGAAAATCGATAGCTCCTCAGGATCTAGGCTAAATCACCAACGTGGCCCGTAATAGATTTCCCTTCCGCCCTGGCAGCCGATCATTACCGATCAGAGATCCATGCACCACCGTGTTATATCGTATCGCACACGCGATTACCGGTCTCCGTTTCGTCCAGCAACGTAGAATTCCCGGCATGATGAATTAGATCTCGCGGCATGCCCGATCGGGATCGAGACACGGGCTGCTCGTTCGCCGTTTCCGACGATCGTTGAATTCCACGATCTGTCCGCCGACCTCTGATCCCGTGGCCGACCACGCATGAACGCAAAAATCCCCGTACACGGCCTCACCCCGCAGGCCGACCTCTGCACTTTTGCCATCGCCCGGGATACCGGTCCCGCGGTAAAAATGCTTCATTATATCACCGAGAGCGGATTAATACCGATCGTCGACGCGGTCTACTAAGCGTCAAAGGCACAAGTGATCCAGGGTTCTATCAGTGATCCAATGAACGGGACACGTCGGCTGGATGTATTCGATTCTTCACCCGATCTCTCGCGTCCTCTTTCTGGTTCGTTTTGCTTGGCCAACTGAGACGCTATGTGGATCTATAGTGCAGCGATCTAGTGGGAGTGGTGGAGTATGATTTTGGATTGGGTGAACGCGACATTTACAAAAATTCTAAAATTTGTATATAACTTCATCGCGAATGAGATATACGTATTTAAAGTGGCTAATTAAAATTGAATAATTTGTTAGTTAAATCGTGACATAAAGGGTAAAGGTTGCTGTTGGAATAGGTATATATTGTATTTGTAGTGGTGTAAGAAATATTTGGATTTGCATGTTGATTATACAGGGTATTCTATATGAAGTTTCGCACTCGATTGTTTCCTAAGCTATAGTTTGTTTGGAGAAATGTTTCAAGTAAAACTTACCCCCTTTCTAGGGCGACATCTTGTAACACTCGTTAATTTTTGCTAGGTGGATATGCTTCAGAGATTTCGAGGTGACTATGGTTGTTTTTAGTGGAACTGTATATTTATTTTATATAAACATACAATGCATTTCTACACGAATATAAATTTACATAAGTATAGGGTGTCCCAAAATTCACGCAAGAAGTAATTTTGATAGAAAACGCACGTAAATATTTTTCAACGATGAAGACACGTTATGAACTGTCAGCTGTCATACTGTCCTTTTTCTTTTCATTGACAACTCTTTACTGCTCAAATGGCGCAAAATTGAAATCTTGCGTGAACTTTGGGACATCCTTTATGTACTTAATTAATATTAAATACTATTCGGACACATAATTTTTTACAAATTAAATCGCAGTGTAAATGTTGAAGGTTGCTATCGAAGTAGGTATACATTCTACTTGTTATGGCATAAGAAATATTTCAATTTACATATTGACTAATTTTTATATTAATTTTGTATTTTTGTTTGTAATTGTTGATAATGAAGTAATTGCTATTCGTGATACAGTGGTCTGCCTGTCATTTATTTTGTATTCCCTTGTTTTATTGATTTCTTGCTCTTGTTCATAATCTTCTTATTGCATTCCCCTTCGTAATAAATTCCCTATTCATACTAATCACTACGCAATTTTTATAATCATCCGTAACCACTAAAATACCAATAATAAATTCCTATTCCAATTCCGTATTCGTACAAATTACTACACAATTTTTATAAATATCTGTAACCACTAAAATACCAATAATAAATTTCATCATACTAATCACTACGCAATTTTTATAATCATCCGTAACCACTAAAATACCAATAATAAATTCCGTATTCCAATTCCGTATTCGTACAAATCACTACACAATTTTTATAAATATCTGTATCCACTAAAATACCAATAATAAATTTCGTATTCCAAGCAATCCCATAATTTTTAAGTTTCCAATACCTAACGCAACTGCAGGAGACCTAAAACACTCTACGTGAAATTCATTTGGCAAAAATATTCATCGAGATCTCTAACAGTCCACCTACGTACCTACGTACCGTGTCCGAACACCAACCATGTTCATTCATCTTCATCAACCAGAGCCAAGGTTTCATTAACGATCATCTTATCCATATCTGGCATCGAAAACGAAAAGAATGCGAAGGTATTGGCCGGGTTGAGGGAACGATTTAATACGATTTCAACAATGCGGCAATAGGTCGGGCAGCCACGACATTTTATTGTTAACTCCTAATGAGATCACTGATATCGATCGTAAAGGTTAGGCAGCAGATAGGCAAAGGGTAAAATAACATTCTGACCTTTTACGATCGGCCGTATGATACGGATATACCGCTCGACGCGGGGTGCAGTTGTCTTGATTACCAGACTTTTCAGCCGACAGTTCCGCGCAAGCTGAATTATCCGTTCCACCACGATCGTGCACCACCGAGCCTTGCGCAATCATCCTGTTCCGCCATTGCGAAATCATCGTTTTCCCGCTGTCGCCGCGACTGGAAAAGCAACGTTTCCATCCACGCGTGGTCCGCGATCGTAAACTGTGTCTGGGGCTCTAGGTTTCTAGGAATCGCTTCACCTGCTTATAAATCCCAACTCGGGGCACCGTTTTGCCTACCTTTTGCTTCCTTTCCTGCCCGCCACGGTGGTTGAAGAGATGCATCATCGCGAAAGCACGCGAGGTTGCCCGCGAACGATGTAAATTCGGTGTCGGTTTTATGGTCGTTCCTGGAATCGATCAGCGCCACACGATTAACCTTTCGCCTCCCTGGGATCCCGGTGTCGTAGGTTAAATGACGACCCTTGATAAAAAGTGGGACTACGACTTGTCCGCGATTAGATCATCCTGCGAGGAATTCCAGGAATCCTTGCTGCAGGATTTCCAACGTTCTTCCCCTCGTGATGACGATTCGTTGCTCTATCTGGGCCTGAGTTAGCTCACACTGAAGCGATGACAGGAGCAACCTAATTCGTTATAATTATAACTCAAATTTGGAAGATCTAGTATTAATTCGAGTTGTGACAGATGGGATGAGATCTCGTGAAGCGATGACAGAAGCAATCTAATTTGTTATAACTGTAACTCAAATTTGGAAGATCTAGCATAAATTCGAGTCGTGACAGATAGGATGAGGTCTCATACAATAGGAACAACCTAATTCGTTATAACTACAACTCAAATTTGGAAGATCTAGCATGAATTTTGGTTGTGACAGATGGGATGAGATCTCGTAGAGTGATGATAGAAATAACCTAATTCGTTATAATTATAACTCAAATTTGGAAGATCTAGTATTAATTCGAGTCATGACAGATGGGATGAGGTCTAGTGGAGATGTAGGAGTAGGTTAATTTTTAAATATGTTCTAGATCAGGGTTTCTCAACTCTTTCTGACTCGTTCATCCTCTGTCACCTGGACTTCCCCCACTTCGTATCTTTAAAATGACGGAGACTTGAACAATTTGGTGTGAAAATTCCCGAAGACCATATGGCACTCGTTGAGAAACTCTGTCTTGTGATATATAAGTTTGTTTACTTCGTCAAAAGTATGTTTCTTAATCTCCCGCCTCGCGATTTCCTCAGAACCCAGTCCAGCTAGCCATTCACTGTCATATCACCATGCCAGGTACGAAATATTGTTCATGCTCTGCATTTGCTAATCCTCGGCCTGAAGACGTGTTTCTGAAAGTGGAAATCAAAGTGCAATTGGACCTTTAAGTATGTTTTAAACAAAAATCGTTCATCTGTGACATTACTTTTGTCATTACATTGTCATCTTACCGTGTCAGAGACAAAATATGGTGGATAATCCTAAGAAATAGCTGTGAAATTGGTGTCCAGTCTGGACTTACGACTAGCTTTGATATCCCTGACAAATTTGAAACATATAGGACGAATTTTAAATATGTCTCTGATAACAATCGACGTCCATTCGTTATATTACTTTCTTTCGTGCTACTAATCCCTAGGCTCACGGTTTCCACGGTAGCCACTTCAGTTAGCTATTCACTGTCGCCTTAACGTGTCGGATAGAAAATATTATCCATAATTTGTATTTACTAATCCTTAATCCGAAGAGATCGCTCTGAAATTAAAGTCCAGACTGAACTTACAATTACCCTCAGTGTTCCTGGTGAATTTTAAGCATGTTACGAACGCGTTTGCAACATGGTTCACTTATAATCTTCTTTCTCGTTGCCTCTAGTGCGAATTCACGTTATTCTATGTTAAATTTGTGGTTGCCATTGACGTTGTTCCGAGGAAACATTTCTTACAAGCTTGACGTATAAAAATGAATCTTATCACTTTTATGCTTGCTCAGTAATGGTTAGTACAGCCTGCGTTAACCAGTTTCTGGATTTTCTTATTCCAACGGGCTTTCGGTATCAGAGTCACAGACACGAGTAAGCATATCCGTGATAGCAATCGTTCATTTGTTATATTGTTTTCTTTCACGCTATTAATACCTCGTCCCACGATTTCCTCAGTAGCCACTCCCTCAGCAGGTAGCCTAGCCGTTCACTGTCAGACACGAATTATTTTATGTAATTTGTACTTAAAAACTGGAGTTATAAACAGTCCCTCAAGTCATAATAACGCTCTGCTCTAGTTGCAGCCGAAACACGGCTTGTGGTACGAGTGTTGTTCAATGTAATCAGGAATGACAGGAGTTGGAGAAAAAGGTCTCTATGTTTTAGAAGAAGACACTGAAAAATCGCTGTCATCGATTGATTAGACTGATCAGAGTCTTTTCCAAAAAATATATCAGAACAGGCGAAGAATACAACGAATTACTATTAATATAACCAAAAGCAATCGATTTTGTCTATCTTTGCTACATCTCAATTGCAATTAGTGTCAGTAAAACGTTATTCAATCAGGAATAATACCGAGAATCAAACAGAAGACTTTAAAAATATCAAAAGAGGACACTAAATAATCACTGTCACCATTTACCTAAACTGACCAGAGTTATTTTCAAAGAATACATCAAAACAGGCAAAGGACCCAACGAAACACTGTCAATTCGACCAAATACAATCAATTTCGTCTATCTTTGCTACATCCTATTCTCAATTGGTGTTAATCACACGTTAGTCAATCAGAAATAAGACCAAGAATCAAACAGAAGACTCCCAAAATATCAAAAGAAGACACTGAATAATCATTGTCACCATTTACCTAAACTGACCAGAGTTATTTTCAAAGAATACATCAAAACAGGCGAAGGATCCAAGTAATCACTATCAATACGACCAAAAGCAATCAATCCTGTCTATCTTTGCTACATCGCATTCGCAATTGGTGTCAATCAAACGTTAGTCAATCAGGAATAAGATGAAGAATCAAGTAAAAGGCTCCTAAAGTCTCAGAAAACAGCTGAAAAATCGCTGTCAACGTTTACCTAAACTAATCACAGTCATTCCCAAAAAATTGTTAGAGAAACACAAAAGCAACATGGTCGATCAGTCAAAATATATATTATTGGCCTAGCGGTAGCCTTTTGTCAAGTCTTGCTCTCTCCTCTATCAGTCAGTAGACTATAAGACAGGTTAGTATACACTTGTCCATATAAATAATAAATATCTGATTACAAATTTACACTACCCTACGTTACTTTGTTATCCAACTCTAATAAAAATACATCAAATCACGTGAAAGATTCGACGAATCACTGTTAATACGACCAAAAGCATCCAATTGTGTCTATATTTTCTACATTCCAACCTCAATTGTTATCAATTAAACGTCAGTCAATCATGAATAAGACCAAGAATCAAACAGAAGATTCCCAAAGAGGACACTGAAGAATCGCTGTCACCGTTTACCTAAACTGATCAGCCTCCTTCCTAAAAAATACATCAAAACTCGCGAAGGATCTAACGAATCACTATTAATATAGTCAAACGCAATCAATCGTGTCTATCTTTTCTACATCCTAAACTCAACTGCTGCCAGTCAAACGTCAGTCAATCAGGAATAAGACCAAGAATCGAACAGAAGACTCCGAAAGTCTGAGAAGAGGACAGGAAAAAATCGCTGTCACCAGTTCACCTAAACAAGTCAGCGCGATTGGTGAGGAACGTAGGAAAGCACGCGAAGGATCGGACAGAAGACAAGATGGAAAGCGATCGGGCGTGCAAGGAGGGACACGCGTAGACACAAATTGAACAGAGAAAGGTACGCGTGAGCGGTGGTTGGACAGGCAAGGGCAGAGGATGGGCTGCGGGTAGCAGACGCGTAGCAGGAGTTCGGGCCAATGATGGAGCTCACGGCCAGTCAGCCAGTACTAATTAACCGAGGAATGCTGTATCTAGATTGAAATCTGGGTGACCCGACGCCCTGGGGCCACCACCTCGCCTGAACCTCCAGCCTCCAGGCTCTCGACTCACGGCTCCTCGACTGGCCAGCCACCGTGTACCTGCACACGGCTCGTACTTCTTCTACACGTGCTACTTTCGTTGCAGACGCGTTCTCTTGCACGCGACCACGTACTCGGGGCCGGCTGACGCGGCGTTTATTCCGTCGCTGGACAACCTGGTCGCATCTGTTCCTCGATACTCCGTGATTGATGTTCTCGTTTCAAACGCCTGACACTACGATTCGCCGCCAATTCGACGATGGAATTTTCTTTCAACGTGACTAGACGCTATTGGGCATTCGACCGCGAATGCAGCGCCACGTCTGGCCAGGATTTAGAGTAATTTCAGCGATCCAGTTAGGGTCAACCGTGCCAGTTGCTCATCTATCTTAGGGTAGCACTGGGGCTTGATCGATTCAACTTTCAAATTATTTTTAGTCTTGCTTTTGACTTTGGTTTGGGTTGTCTTCAACCATTTTATTTTTCTAATTTAGTCGAATAATTTTGCTTTTTTTAAATTTTGTGACATGTGTCAACTGAATAGTAATACTCTGAAACATATTGGAAAGGTGTCACTTGCAATATTATATATCTGTTATCTCTTTTGATCAGATAGACTACGAATATTTCCTTCGTTTTGCCTAAATCCTGTCAAACTCGAGCGATATATTAAGGAAGAAAGAGAAATTTCGGAGATAGGTATCTTGGAACACGCGCATATTTAGATAACATCGAGATACCTATCGTTCACCAGACACGTCTGTACATAACCTATACGGAAGACGAAATCCTTTTGACATCAAACACTTTCAAACCAGAAACACAAACTGCGACACACGATTGACACATTCCTGCCAATGTCTTCCTCCAACCTCCGCAATTAGCGTTCTTATCGCGGAACTTTCCAAATGGACGAACATTAAACCGTCGTTAAAATTCCTCTCGAGATCCACACGGAAACCCTAAATCCAACACCGTGTCCTAATCTAACCTCATTATCCTCGTTCGAAAATCCATTTACGTAACCTTCTTAACTCCCTCTGCAAGCCAAATTCACCTCGGTACCTTCCCGAGAAAAACGGAAAGAAAATCCAAAAGACCTAACCTAACTTATCATCTGCCATCTCATACCCGTCTAAACCCTGTCAAATCAATTTACGACGAAATTTATTTATTTTTCCTGTCGCAATTATCTTTGATTCTTCACTTGTTCGCGTATTTTGGATACCAAAACCAAATTTATCTTTGACATTTCCAAATGAAGATGATGTCAGTAAAGAAAACAGGAAGGAGATTTCAAAAAAGACGAGTCTGGCAAGATCGGGTTAATAAATCTCAATAAGAACTTTTAATCTTGATTTTATTCTTAATTTCGGAACGGTGTAAGCAAAGACTCGAGTTTTCCTGTGATACGTGCTGCACACGATGGTCTGTTAAAAATGTGTCCCTTTGAACCCTTCGGCAAGATTTTTATAGGCTCTATGACCAGCCCATTGCGTCGGTCAACGTAGTTTCAGAGGACTGTTATTAATTTAGCTTATTAATTTTTCTCGAAGCAAAGAATTCCCGATGCACAGTGCCGCCATCCAAGTAAAGCTTCCTGTCGCACGAGCTTCTCTATTTTCTCTCGCCTACAACGCGCTTCAAACATCGTTCAAACATCGCGGAACGGTAGTCGGAGCACATGTAAGTGTTGGCAGAGGAAAAAATATGTCTGATTTGCTTAGAAGAAATTCCGGTTTCACGGGCGGAAAGCTTCGAAAGCGGTGGCTATCACGCATCGTATACTTTCGTTAGATACGTGCAACCGTCCTACGCGTCAGCAAACGAACACGAGCGTGCTTCGTGTTCTACACGCGATATTTCTCGTGAGGCTGTGCTCTGCCGGCCGCTGACCGGTAGCCGATCACGATTCAACGTTATCGAGCACGTGAAATAACCGGTGTATACGTGGCGGTTCTCCCTGTCCAGACGACGTCGCTGATAATTGAAGCCGGATTATTTCGAGGAGTTTATCTGGGCCTCGAGTGCCCGGGTAGCCTTATCAGGGCATCGCTCTTCTCTTTTTTACCTTGAAGACGAACTCACTGTTTCCTAGCGGAAATCGTTCCTATCTCTCCTTTCGCTGCCGGAGATAAGAGGTTAGGTCTGGTTTGGGCGGTTCATTTTTACGACTGCACATTTTGTCGCCCGTTAGGCGTCTGCGACCATCGGCGCCGTGAGTCATAGGCCTGGAGGTAGATGGCAGTGCGGAGTTACCGGAACAGGTTGGTCAGAGAGATTCGTGGGAGTTTGACGATACCTATGGTTGCTTATTTCCACGACTTTTCTAGTGAGATTTCATGGTATATTTAGAGAAACTTAGCTTCAGGTTTCGTGACTCTTTAGGTTATGGGAAATTTGAGAAAGCATGATGGACTTTTTTTTATGAATTTTACTCCAATTTCTTTTCCTATGCAAAATTATATTAGCCTCTATAACGATGTATCTGACCTAACCTCAAAATGAAAATAAACATTCTCCATGACTTTTAAGTGAGATTTTATGGTATATTTAGAGAAACTTAGCTTCAGGTTTCGTGACTCTTTAGGTTATGGGAAATTTGAGAAAGCATGATGGACTTTTTTTTATGAATTTTACTCCAATTTCTTTTCCTATGGAAAATTATATTAGTCTCTGTAGCGATGTACCTGACCTAACCTCAAAACGAAGATAGACATTCTCCACTATTTTTCAAGTGTGATTTTATAGTATATTTAGAGAAACTTAGCTTCAGGTTTCATGACCCCTTAAATTATTGGAAATTTGTGAAAGCATGATGGATTTATTTTTCTAAATTTTATTCCAACTTCTTTTCCTATGAAAAATTATATTAGTTTTCATAGCGATGTCTCTGACCTAACCTCAAAATGAAGATAGACGTTCTCCACTACTTTTCAAGTGGGATTTTATGGTATATTTAGAGAAACTTAGTTTCAGGTTTCGTGATCCTTTAGGTTATTGCAACATTGCGAAAGCACGATGGACTTACTTTTATAAACTTTATTCCAATTTCTTTTCCTATGGAAAATTATATTAGTCTCTGTATCTATGTCTCTGACCTAACCTCAAAATGAGGATAGACATTCTCCACGTTTTTTCAAGTGAGATTTTATGGTATATTTCGAGAAAATTAGTTTCAGGTGTCGTGATCCCTTAGGTTATTTGAAATTTGCGAAAGGATAATGGATTTATTTTTATAAATTTTACTCCAATTTCTTTTCCTATCGAAAATTATATTAGTCTCTATAACGATGTATCTGACCTAACCTCAAAATGAAGATAGACATTCTCCATCTTGCTCGTCTCTCACAGGAACGTAATCACGCAATATCTTCCCTTTCCCTTCGTCGCACCCAACATTGAACTTGGATCCATCGTTCCTAGACAAAACTGAGGCTCATCAAGCCTCGCTATTACCCTCTCCACCTCGGATGCCTTTTCTCTAACATAGTAAATCTCGAAGCCTCATTCATCACGATAGCCAGAGTACCAAGACATATACATAAGTGAAAACATTTTCTTTTCACGCTCACCCCGGCAAGAACCGAATCCATCATCCTTCAACCAGTTAAGGCTGACCAGTGTCAGCAGGCTAAAAACCATCTGGGTTCATCTTTTCATCGTAAACGAGCAGGTCGCGACGAGCGTGTGCCAACTTCACGGTTAGCCCTGAATCGGTCGCTTTGTTGCAAAATGTCGGCAAGAAAGCTTGTTCTCGATTAATAAATCACGGACGCTAGGCTGGCAGGGAATAATAGCCGATATTTCCGGGTAAAGGCAAGAACGCTCGCAACAACTAATACCCCGGCGTAGCGGCGATGTTGGCTATACTACGAACGTCGTGTCATTCTGTAAAACAAGGAGAAACGTGCCGCGGCAAGAAATTTCTCTATATCCCTGGCAGCCTCGTGCAATCGATCGACGTCTCTCGATCTGACTCGCGAGAGCTGGCTTCCTGCCGCACGACACCATCCGTAGCCTGTTCATTCTTTTCATCCCTACCTTCGGTACCCTCTTCCAATTCTTCCGCCATTTCTCTCTTGCGTGAGTGTGTTTCTTTGGCAAGCGAGAAGTGTTATGTTCCGTTCGAGACTTAAGTGAGAAGTTCTTTTGGAGGAGTTATGCTTCCTTTGACAGGTTCTAGGTCAGAGAGGGTTGCAGAGTACAAGATCCAGGTTCTAGGTCGAAATATTTTTAATTATTCCTTTTTCAGGATGCAAATTAAGCGATTTCAAATGATGATAATGAATTATAGTATGAACGATACTTAGGAGAATAATGGAATTCTAAGTGAACCAGTTAAAAGACTGCTGATTAATTAGGTACTTTATCAGACGTCGTGTTAAATATACAGCGAGTATAGATAATCATAATTACTTTTGCAACATGGTGAACACTAAAATTGGGTTGAATTAGGATTGTCTTTAGCTATATACTTTGGGATGTCCCTAGAGCCCAATATTTGATGATTACTGTCACTTTTAGTTGCTTAACGAGGTGACTATAGTTACCCTTAACTCTTTACAGCACAGGATTGCAGATAATAAAATAGACCCATGTTGCACAGAAATTTTATTACCTTTTAAATGAAAAAGAACTGGTATAGAACTAATTTCTATAAAAATTAACTTAGTATTACGATTTTTCACACAAAAACTAGGAAGATGCAACAATTGATGAACCTGTACTAGCACGTTGAACATTGTTAACTCAAACGAATACATTTATAGCATTTGTCGAAGGTATTACCAATTGCTTTACGTAAATAAGATGAAATACAAACCTATGTGCATGCAGCTATTGCAATATTTCCAGGTGGGACTCATAATGTCCCATTATGCATTATAGTGCATCAAAAAGACACTTTTAATCTCATTGTGCCTGAAAGAATTAATACAAGACGGTTATAAAACAACTATCATCTACTTCACCTGATCACCCAACTTCAAAACCAATCACCAAGCATCCCAAAACCTGTCACTCTCCAAATCTCACCCTACTCGTTGTTACCTTTAGCTCATCTCTAGCCAAGTCGTGCTTAAAAATCACTGAGAGCGTTCCTCGAAAGCAATCGGTTGGAAAGTCGAGGTACTTGCAAGGTACTCTATATAAAAAAATCCTTTCCACTCATTCCCATCAGACAGCAGTCGATCTAACCCCAGATCTCGCCTTCAGGCGCACGACACCATCCGTGGCCCGCTTCTTTTTCTCCCTTCCCCGTCGCGGTTCCACGGGCTTTCCTCGTTTCTCCAGGCTGGAAACGGAGAGCTCGTGTGTCTCGAGAGCTCTCCAGGCGAGAAACATCGTGAGTTACCGCGTTTCGAAGATTTATCGTCGCCGCTACTTCGGCCGGTACGTGCTACCATGCGCGGGATTACGTAACTTATGGCGGAGCTGCGCTCGCTACGGGTCGCATAAATTTCTTTGGGAATATTAACTGAGCCTCTAAGATCGCTCGCTTGTGGCCGACTTACGCTAGGCCAAAGGGATATCGTGTAGAATAATTAGCCGTTGCGAGCTTCGCATTCTTTCTTTTCGATCGCTCTCCCTTTGTTCCGCGCGATTTATGGCCAGTCAGCGCTCTTCGTGCTACAGTGTGTCTTGTTTCGATGGCTCCCAGGCGTCTCGACTTAATTGTATTGTCCTGTCTTTTGGCGGCTGGGTTAGGTCCTCGTTACGATTTTGCGTATGGTTAATGAGTCATTCCCGGTCAGCCGATCCAGTCACTCGTTTATGAGAATTTATTTCGTGTCTCGTTTAGAATGGATGGTGTATGAGTTTATGCCTCGATAGCTGCCGCGGGAGAAGGCTCTGTCCACGTGCAAGCATTTTCTCCTTCTTTTCCTTCTTTCTGTTACACATTGTAGATATTGAAGAACATTAAAGAATTTAAATGAGATTTATTGCACGATTTTAGTGGATCCTATCTTCCATTTTATCTTTTCTCGAAATGACTATTGCGGAGATTTTTAATACGCCATTTTTGTCTTTGGAAGAATTAATTGCAATCTGAATTTTCTTTTTATCTGTCTTCTGAGTAACATAGTGTAGGGATATTAGGGAATTCAGTAGTAAAATTAACACAGTAGTCCATTTACCAATTTGGTCAATAAATAGTATGATAGTATAATATTTTTCAGTAAAATAACAGTGTCCTCGATGAATTAAATGTAATATTAATTATAATAGAATAAAATTATTTCCACAATTTTCCTCGTAAATCCTAATTTCATAATATTTTTCAGTAAAATAACAGTGTTCTCGATGGATTAAATGTAATATTGATTATAATAGAACAAAATAACTATTTCCACAATTTTCCTCATAAATCCTAATTTTATAATATTTTTCAGTAAAATAACAGTGTTCTCGATGGATTAAATGAAATATTAATAATAATAGAATAAAATAAGTATTTCCACAATTTTCCTCGTAAGTCCCAATTTTCCCCACAACTGTCAATAAACCAATATAATAATTACCAACACACCCAGATGCCATCGAATTTTACAAAAATACCAAATCTATCACGCAGTTCCCATCGATCCTCGAGACGTGGTATAAACCAACACACCTTCATCTTCGCAACTATTACTTCTCCCAGTCCTTTTACATCGTGCCGATTTTTATCGCGAATTTATTACATCGACCTAACAAGTCCATTATGTGGTCGGGTTACACGATTCCTTATAAAATTGCAGTCAATTGAAACCGCGTGAATTTCCCGATGCACCATCGGCTGGAAACCCTTCCGCGATGCACTCCTGCCGCGAACGAGCGATTACACCGCCGCCATTTTCTAGCAATCCCGCTTCCTCAGTCCATCTTGCGTCACCCATTGTCGTCGCCTTAATTTTCGTGCCCCCTCGCGTTTAATTGCACACCGCGGTGGCTCGATCGCGTAACACACGGACCACCGTGTGGAACCGACCACACGTTTCCTCGTAGCCATTGTCATTAATTATTTCACGGTTGCCCCGAAGCGATCGGCGAACAGGCGGAGAAAAAATCGGCTGGCATTATAGGCTGTTTATTCTACACGCTGCCCGGTGCCTCGTTGTGCTTTGTAATCCTTCTTATTGATAGGTTTCTTCACCTCGCGAAATTATCATTCGTGCAGCCGGGGAAGATTGACGTCAACGAATGCAAAATATTGCCAGGCGAGGCCTCCGCTATATTGTCTTCCGTTATTTCCTTCGTCTCGTCTTCGCTGATTAGTCTGCCAAACAGTTTTTAATCAGCGGCCGTGCTGGAGAATTTTCGACAGCACTTCGCACGCCCAGTCGGTTAAGATTCCTGCTTTCGTTCGTGGTCCAGCGTCTGCTTGAGATTTATCTCGTGATCTTTGATTCATAAATTTTTCAAAATTCGCGAGAGATTAGGAAATTAATAAATATTAATGAATAATAATGAGGAAACTTGTATAATAATTCCACGAATATTTATAAATTTGGAGAAGGAAATTTTCTATATTTATGAAAATAGTAATATCATTGTTATTTATATAGTAAATTTATAAATTTTTGTTTATTATTTTTATTATGAAATTCTTGTTTTCTTTTCCATGATCGTGTGATTTCAGAAGGTAGTATGCAGTATTTATATTTTCTCTCGTTCATATCTATATACATCTCATTCTGCTCCAACTAGACTAATTTCTTTTTTATTTAACCCATCTATATAAGATTTAAGTAATAACCGAGATACCATATGGTCAATAAAAAATTTCGTGACGTCGTCATGATCAATTTAACATATTTCCTAGCAGTCTCACGTACCTCTGACGCGCTAAATTCAACTGGAAACCCAGTCCCCCAATGTGATGACAATTAATTTTTATTCTCCATTTTATTTCTCCATTTTATTTCTCCATATAAACGAATCTCTCCTAAACTTGGCATATACTGTCTCAAATACATCGGAATAAAAATCTGCAATAAAATATTTTCAGAAATTCGAAAAATAAATCATAATCTTGTAATCTTCACAATTATTTTGCATTTATCGCAAGTTTGAAAAATTAATTACGGGCTATCTATTTCGACGAAAATAATATAATTATATCGCAGTACACATAAATTCGTCTGAAAATAATTTCTAAGATGGTTTCTTTTCAATTTCCGTGCCGGGACCACGTTCGCAATTACGGGCACATGCAGGCACTTGGATAATTCGAAAGCGATCTGAAAAATTTTCCACGTCGGGACAATAATGCCCGTCGCGGATCGAGCAGAGATCCAGTCGATCCCCGAGAGGATCAAGATCTTAAGGACGCCCGGAGGTTGGCTCGAGGTCGAGGAAACAACGTGCAGGACAGACAGCAGCAACAGCAGCGCACAGCAGGCTGCAGGAGCAATCTCCCGGACAATTAGCCCGCAGTTCGTGACGGGTACCTCCTCCTTGGTCCTTTCTCGACGCGGCTTTCCCCTCCTTCCTTCATTCTCTTCCCTGCCCAGCAGCAATTCCCTTCCCCATGGGTTGTTTCTTTCTTCCACGCTCTACCACCGCGAATCCTGGTTCCGTTTTCATTTTATTTCGCCTCCTTTTGTATCTCCCTCCGCGATTATTCCTTCCCGCTTTCCTACCTGCTACTCCTTTTCTACCTGCTGCTCCAGTTTTCTTCCCGATCTTGCTGTTGCGCGCGGGATTAATTGGCTGAGTAATAGGGATCGAACGAATCCGTTCTTGGAACGGTGGAACAGGGTTCGGTGGTAACACAGGGTTTCGAGAGTTTTATCGAGGATTTTGCGAATTTTTAAATTACTCTTGGACACATCTCTTGGTGTCAGTGAAATAGACGATATGTTCCGTGTTGTTTCTAATTATTGGGATTATTGGTGAAGAGAAATAACTATCGTTCTTTATAATTATTGTTACGTATGGCGTTTATAATTCTTGTTTTACAAGTTACATTGTCGAAGATTTCCAATGAATACGTCCTTGGATAGATTTGAATCTATTGAAAGGTTGACAGCTCCACTCTCTGAACTTCGGTGGAAGATAACCATTTTTATAGTAAACAGCTGATTATTATTTTGTTCGAACATTGGATTGGAAGGTGCTGGATTACTCTTCCCTGAAGTTAGGATACGCTCTTTTTACTTAGTCGAATACCGGCTAGATATGAAAATCTCGTAACATTGTTTATATTCTATTCTGAAGAAGGTATATCTTTTGTATTTTAATTGTACTTAGGCAGAGACAAAACTGGAATGATGAAAAGGGTTGCAATTGCAGCTCGTCCTGGTACCCTAATTCTTATCTACAACGTGACGTAAACAGTTCACGTGTTCATCGAACCTCTTCAACCCATAGTTCAAAGACTTATCTATTTCTCCTAAAAGATTGATTTTTGTAAATACTTTAAGACATATCTTATTTTCAACGCTAATTTTAAACATAATTTAAAGTTGTAATTTAATTGTAATTAAAACTTGGCTGTGGGCAAGTTTATCGATGAACTGGTTAATTAACTACTATTTCAATGATTTTATAAAGGAGGGGTTCATAACTAGTCACAGAAATTAATTTTTTGATTGACAGGCCTTGATTCTGCATAGGTTTATCCCTCTGTCAGTCATAGTCCTTTGATAGATCTATTGCTTAGATAAACTTGCAGAGGTATAGGATAGAGAAACCTATATTTTTCACGGATCTATATTCTCGTCCAATCTATATTTTTGATAGTGTATTATATTGTATAGTGTATTCAAAAATCTATAAGTTTCATACAGCTATATTCTCGTTATATCTATTCTTCTGACAGATCTGCATCCTCGACGGACCAATTCGACAAATCTACACACGTTCCAGGCAGATTATATCTCACGAGGAGAGTGCAAGTCCTTCGGATTATTGATTTACTTGAAACTTTGTAAATTTATAAATTTAATCATCCAGTTCAGGAAAATATACCACTATAAGGGCAACTAGTCGATAGTTTCTGAGATATTTATGATTAAACCTTTATTATACTTAACTAGAGATTTCTTCCGAATAGTTATCGATAATTATCAAGCGCCGTTGTGGCCTAACATCCGAAAATTTCTACGCTGGTGGCCTGTGTTCGATCCCATCCCTAATTAATACCTTTTTTATCCATCTATTATCTATTTCTTATTTTGTATTAATTTTTCGTTCATGAAAACATATAATTTTAAATAAATTGTAAATAAAATGTTTTAAACGAACCCCAGGTCATCAGCATGGGAATTTTTGAATATCGCCTTTAGGCCTAATGGCACTTAATAAATCGAAATAAATAATTAAGGCAATAATAAAACTCTAATCATAAATATCTGGAAAACTATTGAGTAGTTGCCCTTGCAATGATATATTTTCTTAAACTGAATGACTAAATCTACAAACCTACAAAGTTTCATTTAAATCTATGACCCAAAGTGTGAGTTTGTTGTATAACAATCGTATATCTATTATAAAATTATAAATTACACGCGTCTTATATAATAATTGTTTACTCTCACGCTTCTTATAACAAACTGAACTTCTTATAACTTATTGATTCTGATCCATAGCAACTGCACAACACCACGCATTCTAGATCTTCCACTCGCACTTCTAAAAACATGCATATCTACATTCGTGCCATTACTCGATCTCACACATTTGCTTTCGCACTAATAAAACCAAATCCACACTATGGCACTTGGTAAATATTCGAAATAAATAATTAAGGCAATAATAAAACTCTAATCATAAATATCTGGGAAACTATCGAATAGTTGCCATTATAGTGATATATTTTCTTAAACTGAATGACTATATCTACAAACCCACAAAGTTTTATGTAAATTTATGACTGGAAGGACTCCTTGTTAGCCTATGTTAGTATACAGATGTATCTTCGAGAGAAATACACGTTCGACCGACCTAAATCCTCCTGAGAGGTCTGTTCTCGTATCATCGGCCCTTTGGGTGCATCCGATTTTCTCCAGCGTCGATCGTCCTCTTCCTACCATGCTCCCGCTCGCTTCCAATTCTCTTCCGAGCCGAAAGGTCGGCGTGTCTCTTCATCTTCGTCCCGGCTCGTCCACGTCGATCTCTACCTGGCGTTTGTACCCTAATGACCTGGCAGGTGCAGGCGGCGGCGTGGCCTCTTGGTGCAGGGCCACCCGGCTACGTGACGCCTCCGAAAACGTCCGTGGGACGATCGTGCTCGGGTCGAATCGCGTCTCGATCATCGATCTCTCGTGAAACGCGTTCTTCCGAACAATCGGCCGAAAAGTGGATCGCGCGGGAACGATCGGCAGGTGTTGGTCGCTCACTCGCTGCTGAATGAGAGATTTAGAGATTCGTTAATGACTCGGGTGCTCAAGAAGCTGTTGCACCTTGATGGCAGATAACAAAGACTGTTTCAGGGCTTTTAAATTCATCACGGGATGTTAAGTACGTCCGATGTGTCGATACGATTCGTTGGAAATTGATATTTCGCTAAGTGGTGTAGGAATAATATCTTATTTCGTTATTATTATTTTAAATCAGAATAGATGACAGAGATAACAGTCGACTTGGAATTTCTTGATAATTTAAGTCAGACTTATGACAGAATTTAAATAACAATTTAATTTATAATTTCAAAAATTATTTAAGAGAAGTTAAGTTCATGTATTCAGAGAGACTTAAAGATGGTCATTTTTTGATTAGAATTTGTTTTTTAATTTATTTGTACATTTATTTTGAAACTTATAAGTAAATATCTCACAAATTTCTTAAGAAAATTTTATTTCGTGGTTATTTTTATTTTAAATCAACGAATGGCTGACAGAGATAACAGTCGTCTTGGAATTTTCATTCAAGAATCTATACAAATTGAAATGGCTATAGTAATTAAATAGGTTTTAATCCCTTCGTTTATGCAAAATTATAAGCTCATCATAATATTAGTCAAAAATGTCAGTACAATCGATCAATTCGAAACCCTATACAAATTGTAATCGATTAGAGTCACTACTAACCAGTATTCACTGTAGAGTATGCATAGCCTTTAAGCTACATTGTAACATCATTGACAACAATTATCATTATCTATTTACTGGCTTGATAATTTAAATAACAATTTAATTAAAAATTTCGGAAATTATTTAAGCGATGTTGAAACATGTATTCGGAGAAACTTAAAGATGGCCACTTTTTGATTACAATTTATTTTCTAATTTATTTGCACATTTATTTTCAAATGTATGAATAAATATTTTACGAATTTTTCACGAAAATCTTGGAATTAAGATCTCGTAATTATACTAAATTCCTTAAAAAGTTGTTTTAATTTGTAAATTCTTTCTTCACACGTTGTCAAATCGATATTAACCCTTTGCACTCTGTTGACGAAGTTATGGCGACATTGTAAGATAGCCTGTAACTCCGTTGTCAGAGCTATACTATACAACTTTTGGTTTTAAGTGGGTAAGGTGCAGGGGGTCGACTAGTTAAATAAATAAATAAGAGGAGAGGGGGACGAGGGAGGAATAAATGGATGGTGTATATATATTTTTATTTATTTCAAGATTATATTGTACAGTAGAAATTATATCAGTATACCTTTGGCAGAAGAACTGATAAAAATGAAATGCTACTTGATCGGTAAACATTGTACCATAAAAGCTAACAGGCAAGGTAAAATGACTCGGAGTTGCTAGTAAGTCGTACTAAAAATTTCTCAGAGTGCAAAGGGTTAAATTCTTCAACTATCGATTTGAGAATTGCATTAAGAATTGCTACATATCCATAAAAGCCGACTCGAAAATTTACAAACTTAACACACCATAAACACCCTTGTACACCTAAAAAGCGTGCCTTCTTTCTGCTATACCTTGTTCGCTTTTCACTATCATCTCCGCGTACTTCCTTTCCGAAAATGTCCACGCGAACATGTCGAAAGCACCCAACAGAGCCGCTGATCGATTCCCGCAAGAAGCAGCCACGACCATTTCAAGCTCGGATCCTTTCGAGTCTCGTCGCGAATTAATTCGTTCGCGATTTATCCACGTTGATTTTTTCCCTTGTACCTTGAATTTTTCCGCCACTCGAGCGGGGCATGATCATGCTCGGGAAAAAGAGACGGAGAAAAAAGCGAGTAGAATGGAGAGACACGATCGTGCATGCGCATTCGTTCCGACATGGAACCCGGTGCAACGATTAATATTGCGAAAATCGTGGCGTGTGTCGTCGGAGAAGCGACAACGTGACTCTGTTCAGAAGCTGAATCTACAACCAGACACGTTTGCCCTTTTGCTGGCTTGTTAATTCCATGGCTGCACGCTGAACGATTATTCCGGCAAATTTGTCCGCAGAATTCCAACTTTCAGGACACGAGGCTATTAATTTGCCTGCTTTCGCGAGCCCTCTGTATTTCACTCGTTTTTCAAATTTCCACGAGATACGCGAATGATAAATTCCTGACATTTCGATCTCTATATATCAGCTGTTGAATTAGAAGCAGCTGGGTAAAAATTAAAGCCTGGGCTAAATTAAACTCGTCGTATCGCAGCACGGGTTAAAGGATTTATTTTAGCGATACAGGGTGTGTCTTCTCGACAACTGGCCAGTGATTATAATCACCCATCGTCTCGTAGCCGGTGACTATAGTCACATATAGTAGTCAAGGGGTTAATAAAATATTTTAAAATTTGACGCAAATGGAATCAGACAAGAGTCAGCCGAGGTTCGAGATACAGATAACAGTGTTTAGTCTATATAAACAATCTACTTTTTGAAAAGCATCGATAATACCGATTTTTGCTTCTGCCTATCCTACAGATGCACACCTATTCTCAGAATTCGACAAAACTTTGTGCTAACATCTCTGAAATTAAGACCAATCTCCAACTATACAGAAAAAGAAATAGCTTAAAAACCCATCGTTTTTAATAAATTTGGAAATCACCGAAATGCACGATAAATATCTCTGAAATTCAGACCAATCTCGAACCACGCGGAGAATAAAGCTAGCTCAATGACCCATCGTTTATAATAAATTTGGAAATTATTGACATCCACGATGACCACCCCTAACCTTACCAAACTCATTGTTGGAGTAGACGTAAGTAGTAATTTCTGACGTGGCCTGAAAGGGTCTACATGTAGTGGGAGAATTTTTCCCATTGTGGAAGAAAACCCAAAAAATTCGAGTTCAGTTGTCGAGAAGACAGGTACCCTGTGCTCCTTCAAGTATTTCTAAAATAAAACCTATAAGCTGTGTTGCGATATTTTTATTTTGTCCAACTTTAATTTTTACTCAGTTTCTTCTAATTCATAACAGCATTATTACGATATTCGGTTTATCTTTTCTCTTTTTCTTTCTTTTTCTTTTTTCAAAAAACTAAAGAATGCTAAAGACTGCACGCGTGTAATGCTTCCATCTTTGACACGGCGCTCCGTTCTATTATCAGGAAGGACTCCGCTAATTATTAGGATTAATACACTAATTACCAATCTTAACCCTTTGCACTCGACGATTTTTTGGCTAGAGAAGAGTAGAAAATCAAAGATTCTGTATTAAAACACTGACGATACTTTTCTGAGCAGTAAATAAAGAATTTTATAATAATAGAATAGTAGAATTATTTGATTTCGATACCTCGCACACTGTCACATTACATTAAATTTGATATATTAATTAATTTCGATCTTCTAAATTTTATGAAATGGTGACTGAGGGTCTCGAGTGCAAAGGGTTAATATTCTAGAATTACGTCTGATCTCTGGAAAGAGAGTTAAATAATCGTAATTCCCCTGAAAGGAAAGAAAACATAGAATTATTACTTGTTACAGAGGATTAGCATTTACAATACCTCGAGCAGGATCAATGGATGATGCAAATGAGGTGTAGACAAAATAAAACTATGACATTATCAAACCGTGACACCATAATTACTTTCCACTCTATTCTAGCTCCTCTCCGATTTCTCTCATCACCTACTCGCACACGCGTGTCCCATTCACATTCTCCGATTCTCCGCTTCACAGACACACTCTGTGTTACAACTGACATTCTAAGCTATTCCCGAAACTTTCCAACCAGGTGACCAACACCTAAACCCCATGCTCTTTCGCGTCTGCGACTCCTCGCCACGGTTATCCGCGCGCCCATCACCGTCCCAAGCGCCTCTCCGCTCGCTCCACATAAACACCGCCATTCCCACACTCGGGAACAATAAATTCTTCGAATCTTTAATTCATAACGTTTCAGGAATATTAACTCGCAACCACCCATAGCCCGCGGCATTTCAACACGATCCATTCTTCATCCGACACGTTCGAACCCCGTGGACTATCCGGCCCCGTCATCGGCTCCGAGACGTCCTGTTCTCCCGTCCAGGGTGTGTCGTTAATTACCCAATACGCGGCGCGTATTAAAGCCAGAACGTCGGGAGAAGCGAGAGCGAGAGGAGAGACGGGAGGTGGTCGCTGGCCGCGGTTCGATTCGAGTCGCGTTTACGCTCGTCCGCGGAATAGTAATCAGCCACGACAGCCCTTTTACTCATTGTCAGCGGTGGCTTCGTAGAAAAGCGCGTGACTGCCCTGACAAATTGGCCTACTACTCCCAATGGAGAGTCCGCTCCGCGGGATCTACGGCCCTCGATCGCTCAAAGTAATTAATTATCGAGCTGTGGGCCCTGCCTCCTAGGAGATCGTGCCGATCGCGCGCTGTTCGCGAGCTACGAAAGGGAAAGA
>NW_016908540.1:1245997-1287964 GCF_001483705.2 Eufriesea mexicana | reverse complement strand
AGAGAGAGGGAGAGAGGGAGAGAGAGACGGATGCAGAAGGTGAGGCAGGCGTGGGCGAGGTGTGAACGATCCATTCATTATACAACATCGGCTAGGTCTTGTCTTTCAGCGACTCGTCGATGATGCTCTTTCGTTATTGTCACGCCGGAGACGTCGCTTGTCGTACCCTGGACAGCGATTAACGGCCCAAGGATAAATCGTCCGGAAAGCAGGATGTGGGTGGCTGGTGACGTTCGCGAGAGGGATTTCGAAAGTGGAAGGGTGTCGAGTGGTTCTGGGAACGGTTCGAGAGACGTCGATGGGACGATGGTCTGGGCTGCGAGCAGAGTTTTGGGGTCTTTGATCCGCGGTAGCAGCAGTCAGATTTTTCGGACCTGCTCGGGTGATAGAGTATTCCAATCACGGTGCTTGTTAGCTATAGGATAACGAGCTCGTGCAGTCGTTTGGGCAACCGTTGGAGGACTGATTTGCAATCACCTTCGGTATTGAGATGGTCGAGGTGTCGGTCGTTGTTGGGATCCAGTGACTAGGAAGGGACCTTATTTTGCTTAAGTTTAGCAGTCGTTGAGAATATTCCAAGGTTCGTCGTGGCGCCATGAAGGACCTACGTAATTAAAATGTACGAAGTATCTTCCTCTATCGTGTAAATAGACCTGTAGGTTGCAGCTTAATTATGTTACTATAATTATTGTTGTATTACAACTATCTTTATATTATATTGCTATAACTAGCATGTTACTAGCTTAGTTATGTTACTATAATTATTGTTATATTGTAACTATTGTTGTATTATATTGCTATAACTTGTATGTTACTAGCTTACTTATGTTACTATAATTATTGTTATATTATAACTATTGGTAGATTATATTGCTATAACTATTATGGTACTAACTTAGTTATGTTACTATAATTATTGTTATATTATAACTATTGTTAGATTATATTACTATTACTATTACATTTCTAGCTTAGTTATGTTAGTATAATTATTGTTATATTATATTACTATAACTAGTATGTCGCTAGCTTAGTTATGTTACTATATCAAGTACAGTCTTCGTGAACAAAATCTTCTCGAAAGCAAGACTGTTTTCTGACGATCTCATTATATGCTTCTTATTAATATACTATTCTTTGAAAACGATTTTGTTTTCAGATAATTGTCTTCTCGTAGTCTTCTCAGTATACAAAGACTTTTGTCTCCTTAATGAACTTCTCATCACAGCCTTCTTATAAATATGCGAATGTTAGTCTTCACGATAATTTCTCTAAAATCATTCTTCTTAGTCTTCCCGGTGATTCTCTCCAAATGAAACACTGTCTTCTGACAATCTCATTGTAGTCTTCCCTCAAATATACTTTAATTTCCCTGAATATTAACCTATAGCGATTTCATAGTAGTCTTCTCAAAGATACTATTCAAAAACCAACTCTGTCCTCTGTCAATCTTGTCACAGATCTAATCTCAATAATCCTAATTCCCATTGATTCGCTCAGAAGCAACACAATTCTCCAACGATGGCATTGTAATCTCTCATACAAATACATAAATATTCAGATATTTTCAATGAATATTAACCTCTAGTAATTTCATAGTAGTTTCCTCAAAGATTCTGTTCAAAAACCAACCCAGTCCTCTGTCAACCTTGTTATAAAACCAACCCAGCAATCCTAATTTCCATCGATTCACTCAGAAGCAACACAATTCTCTGATAATATCATCGTAATATCCCTACAAATACATAAATACTCAGACATTGTCAATGAATATTAACCTCTAGTAATTTCATAATAGTTTCCTCAAAGATTCTGTTCAAAAACCGACCCTGTCCTCTGTCAATCTTGTCACAGATCCAATCCAATAATCTTAATTTTCGTCGATTCACTCAGAAGTAACACAATTTTCCGACGATGTCATCACAGTCTCTCTACAGATGCATAAATATTCAGAGATTTTCAATGAATATTAACTTCTAGGAATCCCATCATTCTCCATCGACACACGACACGTCGGTATCTCGAACGATCTCGCTGACACGCCAGCCTGTCCTCAGCCGACCTCATCGTAGACCCAACGCGTAGCCAGACAATCCGAATTTCCATTGATTCATCGTTCAAGGCACGTACGAATGTTGGCCGCGAGAACAAATGATTCGTCCGCGAGTCGGAGGCCTTTTCGCGGCTTCACGAAGTCGGAAGCGCGGCGAGGCTTCGACTGCAGTAAAAATGAAACCGGAGACGATCGGTTCGTTAATGGATCCCGGCAGCCGGTGGCCGCTACCGGGTGATTAATTATCGAACGATACCGTGCTTTCCTACGAACTGCACCTGGGCAAAGCGTTCAGCTACCGAGAGAAAGAAGAGGAACGGAGACAAATAGCGTGGGCGAGGTGTGAACGGTCCATTAATTACCGACCTGGGGCACGGTCCAGCCACCGTGTACGCGGTGAATCAATCAATTTCGTCGCGGCTTTTTCTGCTTCGCGAAATGGCCGTTTTGAGGGAGGTCGAATCGATGACAGGCGGCAGGTGGATTGATGGTGCGCCGGAATGAGGATGTTGGGATAACTAAAACGCGATGATGGCGGTTGTTTGATGGGCTCGTGGGCACCTTGGCGCTTTCGGTCACGGGCCGGGCATAAATCGTCCTGGATGTTGGATTAAGATCCAATACGTGTGTTTAATGGTCTATGGAAATTTCGGATTTTGGGAAGGACTGACAGCGAATTGTGGCTGTCACCGTCATATTGGGGGATTAGGGTAGTTGCCTTATGATAGGAGACTGTGTTAACGTTAAACCTAAGTTGACCTAAATCAAGGCTTGTAAAAGTTTCTTTCAAAATTTCGCGTTTAACTTTTGCGGATTTTCTGAGAATATAGGTATATTTAATTTTTCAATGAATTTGTTACATTATTCCAATTTTTTAAAGTTCTGCTTATTTTTCATTTATCGGTTATTTGACTATGGTAGGGTTAATATTGGGATTAATTAAGAAACATTAATTTTAGTTTAGATTATTGCTGATTCATATTGAGATAGAAATTTAATTGTACATATTTATTTATCTTCGTCCTATCATTAAAATTATTCTTCTTTGTGCAGAGTGGATATTAAAATAGATATTAATAGATATTAAATACATATTAAAAATCGGAAGATTATAAATTAAATTAGGAATATTGGAAATATGTTTAAAGACTGAGGGAATAATTTTTATAGAGAATGAGAAAATTAAATTTATCAAAGTCCCTTCCCCCCAAAGCAAATAAATTAATTAATACTGTATATTGGATGTGACAATATTTAAGTAAAAGGAAGTGACAATTAAAGACAATTATAAGAATTTTTTAAAAATTAAAATGTGAAAGAAATAAAAAATATAGAAAGTGAAATGAAATATTATACGATGATAACTACATAGTTATATATCTGTAATATTATCAATGCAAATGTAACTATAATACGGTTAAATACCGGTCATTTAACCATGGTAGGGTTAATATTGGGATCAATTAAGAAACATTAATTTTAGTTTAAATTAATACTAATTCATAATGAGATTGAAATTTAATTGTACATATTTATTTATCTTCGTCCTATCATTAAAATTATTCTTATTTGTGCAGAGTAGATATTAAAATAGATATAAAACAAATAGATATTAAATACATATTAAAAATCGGAAGATTAAAAATTAAATTAGGAATATTAGAAATATGTTTAAAGACTGAACTAATCATTTTTATAGAGTATGAGAAAATTAAATTGATCAGAGTCCCTCCCCCCCAAAACAAATAAATTAATTAATTCTGTATATTGGATGTGACAATATTTAGGTAAAAGGAAGTGACAATTATAAACAACTATAAGAATTTTTAAAAAATTAAAATGCCAAAGGAATAAAAAATGTAAAAATTGAAATGAAATATTATAATATATAATAATTGGTACATAATTATATATCTATAATATTACTAATACAAATGTAACTCTAATACTGTACAATTGAATGAGATATAACTCTAATCAATAATGCATCAACTGAATGAGATATATAATATTACAAATAAAGGAAACAATTTTATAGAGCCCAAGGCAAGAAAAAATAATGGCAAGAAATTAGCAAGGGAACGCAGTGCGACGCTGATGTATTGACCGATTACGTCGTGTTTCCAGTAAACATATCGGAACAGAGAAAGTGAAGCGCAGATTTATTAACAGTTTTGCAGATCGTATCTCTGTGTCTACGCCGAGTTATTAATACCCTCGGTAAACAGAGTTCGCAGTCGTCATTCAGCGAATTCGAGGTACTCGCGTTTCTCGAATCTCCATTTTTCCAAACGTCTTGCAGTTACGCTCAATTAGCGCTCGTAAAACCTATTTGCACCTCTGTTACCATGTCAGAGAAGGATGACCGTTTCACCTGAGCCGATCCCCGAGCAGACACACTCGTCGAACGTTTCTCTCTTCCGGATCGAAACGGAACTCGGTGTTATTACACCGGGTATCTCCATAATCGTGGCGAATTTTAATTTCCCATGGAATCCGGTGAAATTACGATCTCGTGACACGACGGGGTAATCGCGATAAAATATCGCGTTCATGCGAGTCATTACCATAATTATGTTCCACGGACAGCCCAAGGCTTCGGTTGACATTACAAATTGCTGAATATCGATGACAGTACAATCGAATACCGATGGTCGTATAATTAAACCGGCGTAGTCGAAAATTTACATGGATCATGGCGACTGAAAGCAATCCCGCTGATGTTCGTTACACAATATTCCCGAGTGACGTGCATTTTTCAGGAATATTTTTTTAATAACGTTCTGGGTACCCTCGTGTAACTGTTATGTAGCATCGTTCGTTATTTCGTGTACGGATTAAGCAAGCGAGTCTTAATTGACTTTATAATCAATTAGCCTTCCCTGTTGGTGAGAGAGCATCAGCGTGTATTACGGTTTGGGTTCTAGAAGGGAAATTTCTTTGGGTTATTCGTGATAGATGTAGATGAAGATTTTGTAAATTGACTGAAGGTTGGTGATTGTTAATGATTTATTTAGTTGTCTTCCATTCGTCAGAATATCTTCTAAGTAATGGATTTAATTTCTTACAAAAGAAAATCAACATTTATGTTTTTTAAATTTCAAAAATTTCGAGGTCTTGCAAAGTTCAGAAAATTCGTATTTCAAGGATTTAAAAATTAAGTTCGGACTCACAAATAATGTAAAATATTCCTTTCGCAAACTAGAATTAATTTTCTAAATTTCGAAAGTTAAGAGATTGATTTAGGTCTTGAAATTAAAGAAGAAAATCAAAATTTATATTTTTAAAATTTCAAGAGTTTCTAGGTCTTGCAAAGTTCAAAAAATTCGTATTTCAAGGATTTAAAAATTAAGTTCGGACTCACAAATAATGTAAAATATTCCCTTCACAAACTAGAATTAATTTTCTAAATTTCGAAAGTTAAGAAATTGATTTAGGTCTTGAAATTAAAGAAGAAAATCAAAATTTATATTTTTAAAATTTCAAGAGGTTCGAGGTCTTGCGAAGTTCAGAAAATTCGTATTTTGATGATTTAAAAATTAAATTCGGAATCATAAATAATAGAAAATATTCCTTTCGCAAACTAGAATTAATTTTCTAAATTTCGAAAGTTAAGAAATTGATTTAGGTCCTGAAATTACAGAAGAAAATCAAAATTTATATTTTTAGAATTTCAAGAGTTTCTAGGTCTTGCAAAGTTCACAAAATTCGTATTTCAAGGATTTAAAAATGAAGTTCGGACTCACAAATAATGTAAAATATTCCTTTCACAAACTAGAATTAATTTTCTAAATTTCGAAAGTTAAGAGATTGATTTAGGTCTTGAAATTAAAGAAGAAAATCAAAATTTATATTTTTAGAATTTCAAGAGGTTCGAGATCTTGCAAAGTTCAGAAAATTCGTATTTTGATGATTTAAAAATTAAATTCGGAATCATAAATAATAGAAAATACTCCTTTCACAAGCAAACATGATTTTGAAAATTTCGAAAGTTTGTAATTCTAATAAAGTCCTAAAATTGAAGAAATTTCAGCTCTAAAAGTTCTGAAAATTAAAAAATCCCATTCAACCACATTCCCGATTAAAAATCAAACTCCTCAGAATATACGTAAGCAAATTTCCCATAAATTTCTAAATATCGAAAATAAAAATCCGAGACATCCAGCAAGCAATTACACCTATTTCCATATCACAAAAGGAACCAATCCAGGAACAAACGTCACCAAGCAATTCCGGCATCCTAAACGAACATGAAATTATCACGGCAAGTATCCTCGCTCCACCGAGCAGCATTAAAAAGCGCAAACAACGGTGTCCAAGTGGTCTCGAAGTGCTGGCTAAAATTAAAACTCTCCTACCAACAAGCATCCAATCAGGGACCACAAGCAAATCCTCGCTCTCAGGAAGAGATCCTCTACTCGCCTCATCTATTTTCTGTGCCTACGTCCAACGCTGGGATACAACCAATAAATTACAAGATCCTTTGCACGTGGAAAAGACACGGTGTTATCCATTCGTCCGCGTCGAGGGCGCCATGGAAAACGCGTGTTCACGGTGGTTTTCATGCCAGGTGACAGGACACCGCAACTTTGTCCCAGCCTCGCTTCCCTCATCCGCGGTTCACCGATCAGAGAGGTCTCGTTTCATTGAAATTCTATGTGCTCCACCGTTGCATATTCATGTCAGCGTATTTTGTCGTCGACTTTCTAACAGGCCATCAAAGACGAAACGATTGACCCCATGGGTTAATGAGTTCCATGCGTTACGTGAGCGATGCGACACGAGATTTAAGGTATTTCTGCCTCGAGATTATTCAGTCGGGCTGAGCCGATGAATATTCAGCTGGGATCGGTGATAAACGATCATTTAGATAGAGCCATACCGAGAACGTTCGTTCAACTGGCGCATTTTGGCCCCTTTCGCTGTTATTTAACACGCAAATATATAACCTGTCAGGCCGTTTCGTAAGCGAAAATTCGGCGAGCAGACTTGCCATTGGTTTAACGGTGGTTTGTGAAAATCTGATTAAAAATTCCATGTTACTGCTTTCGCCCCGCGACTCGCTCATTTTTCTCATTATGCTCGTCGTGGTAAAACGAGTTTGAACGAACTCGATTATTTTCTCTTTAATAATAATCGCAAGTTTGAATTACCTTTCTATTTTATAATATTTTTAGTTCGTATGAAAATTCGGATAATTTAATATTGTTAATGGAATAATTTAAATTAGATAATTTCATATTTCGTATTATTTTTGGCAGGTGTAGTTTATGTATATGTTCCTATGGATCTTTGGTAACTTCATTGAGTTTTTAAATGGTAATTTAATTTCTATTATAGTAGATAAAATAATTTATTTTATAAAACCTAATTGGAAATATTTTTATATAGTGTATTTTTATTTTCTTTTTCTTTCTATGAAAAATCGATGATATTCACAGGGATTATGTTTTATATTAATTCTCCAATTTTTGAATTTCTATTTCTTTCCTTACCTGTGTTTTGTTTACCAGGATTGCCTATTTTATCAATTGACAAATTTATTCCCTTTTACAATAATCCAGGAAATTAATTCTCATTTATCTTTTACCCTCTTTCTTTCCTAAAAATTCAAATAAAATATTGTGGAATCTACTTTTTTCCGTTATCTAAAAATTCTTTTCTTTGTTTTTGAATCAATTATTATGTCTACTGAATTGCAAAAAATATAGCTTTCATTTACAGGCTGGTTCGGCGAAAGTATATAATCGGTTTAGTATTAATAAAGGTGAAAGAGGTTAATTCCTTTCATTTTTTCCTTTTTCGCAGAAATTCGTACAAGGATTTGTTGTTAATGGAAGTGTAAAGTGTGTTCTTAGTTTCAATCTTTAATTAATCAGGTTACCGAGTATATTTGGACGATATGCATCGCCTGGTAGAGAGATTCGAATGTTAATTCGATAATCGCGAAGCTATTTTACGTAATGGAAGTTTTATGTTTTTGCGAAATCGTGTTCGGGTAGTTTAAGATCTCCTCATAGCTTTATCGATGTTTACTTTGTCATTAATATGATGACATACATATATGTACGTATGAGACTGTTAACAAGAATTTCTCACGATTGCGAGATTAATTTTACCCATACAAATATACCTAACAATTAGTTCCTTTATTCAAAATGCTGTTCAAAAATATCCCAAAAAGTTGCACTACCTTTAATACTTCTTTCCTTTTCATTCCTATCAACGTAATATTTTATTACACAGCAATAATTAGCGAGTAGTTGCATTATAATTTACCAGTTACAAGTTATTTATTCATAGCTTACCACTTGTAGCTACAGTTATAAATGCTAGTTACTAGTTCCAAGTAACTGCTAGTTACTAGTTATTAGTTACAGTTATAACTCCACTTGCTTACATGTAATTAGCTTTCGATTACTCATAATCAAATATTACTCTAGGAATAAACTTTACTTAGGCTTTTACCCGTTATACCAACACCTTTATTTAGATGTTTACACTTTTATGGTTCGAGAGCGACTGAGAGTCGTTAGAGTCCTGAACCAAGTCACTAGGCGTTGTTTACACAACACGGGAGAGGTATGCCTGTATAATGCGAATTATTTAGCATCGTTGTCTTCGATTTACGTATATCTGCCTACAATTACAATCGAATTTAATATATCTATACGATAAACGAATTTCACCGATGAATAACACGATACACCGGTCATGCAGTTCACTGGTGTCGGTAGCAAAGAACAATTACGCGAGCCCAACCGACCCACCCAAACACGATCCATCACAGCGCCCAACATTCCAGGCGAGGAAGTCCGCAGCGCCACCTAGCTAAGTAAGACTTCAGCGCCGGCGCAGCGCTCTCGCCGAGCGTCCTCTGGCAAGCTACCCAAGCGCCCTCTCAACGCGCCAATCGAATCCGGACCAAAGTTCAGCACCCAACTGCCCCGGAGCACGGAGTCCGGGCCCCAATCAAGCGAACAGCACGCGTTGCCATTCCCCTAGAAAAGTAACGCGAGCCTAATCGATCACGGCGGTATCTCGATCCCGTGGACCGCAGGGCACACTGGCTGGAATTCGATTAGAGGAGATTAGGGCAGTGGGAACAGCCGTGTTGGCCGTCGATGAGGATCCCGGCGTCGCGGGATAAAGAGGCGCGTTCGCGGACGAGTGGCTTTCAGAGCGAGACGTCAGATCACGAAGACAAAGCCATCCATCCGAGAAGAACGGGGGACTGGCGCATTCCATCGCCTTACGAGGCGTCCACACGCATGTTCCAGCACGTACACCAGCGCCAACAGTGTGGTGTGTGCGTGTGTAGCTGGCACTGTTTGAACCTGGAAGCCTGCGGTCGCGTCTACGCTTCGGGGTCACGCGACCTCGCTCGAAAAGAAAGAGAAACTGGCCGCCGGGATGCTCGAGGGCCTCTTCTATGTGGGCTGGACGCGAACCTGCCCACCGGCCAACGATCTCCACGCTCTCGAAATCGGTTTAACGATCGGCCCTAAAGCTCACCCAGGCAGCCAGGGCATCTTTCGGTGCTGCTACGAGTGCTGCTCTCTAGTGGACCGGGGATTATCGGTGACGGTACTAGAATTGGGTTCGGTGTCTTTTGATTTCCTTCTAAAGGGGCTTTCGTGTTTGGATAGAACAGTGGCTGGCTTGCGAATGTCCTACTTCGTGCTGGGATATTTTAGTGGCAGTATCGACGAAGTTGCGACGCTGTGATAACACTCTCGTCTCCAGACGGAGCTTTGACAGCTACATCTTCTTATCAACACCAACCAACCTAGGCAATACGTGCTAAGAGTTAGGCTCCTATTCCAAATTGTACATAAACCCACGAAATTCGATTAAAGAGGTTTATTCGGTTATCAGACATCAAGCGGTAAACTTCAACTTCTCCAATACGTCGCAAAACCAAGGTTTTCCTGGCTTTTCTGGTTTTATATATTTTTTACTTTTTTAAACCATCATCGTCCTCGTGACAAGGTCTCTGGATGAATTTGTTTCTGATATTTGCGGTTGGACGTTGAAGCTGTTGGAGTGTCTCGAGTTTTTTATTGGTTCTGCGATTTTTTATTTGTTTGTTAGTGGTGACAGTATAGCTTACGATGAGACAGTTTGAGGAGTTTCTTATTAGAACCTCGAGAAATTTGTCATAATTGGGGTGGAATCCTAGAGTATGTAGTGAGATTGTGGCTATGGTTGGAGATTGAGAAGATCAATGAATGTTTAGGTATTAATACGTCAGAGCTAATACTGAAGTATCTTTTCAATACCTAGTGTTCACTATAACTCTTAGATTTGCCAACAGAATACCCAGAATCTTCTCACCTAGTCCACATATATGACCAATTCGCTGGTCAAAATAACAAAGTCCATTTTTAATATTTTCTTATATTTCAATACCAAGGTAGTACCAATTTTCTACCTTCATATTACTGCAGAAAATTCTTTATTTCCAAAATTAATCCATTTGACAAACCATATCCTCATAATCCTCAGCAACCCCCAAACAAAGGGTTGACAGGTTCAAGACCAATCTCTCACGAACTTTGATTTATTTGTTACTGATGATAGTAAAGCTTATAATGAGAGCATTTGAGGAGATTCTTATTAGAACCTCGAAAAATTTCTCATAATTGGAATGGAATCCTAGAGTATGTAGTGATGACTATGATTGGAGATTGAAAAGATCGATGAATGGTTTAAATACTAATACGTCAGAGCTAATACTAAAATGTCTTTTCTATACCTAGTGTCCACTGACACAAGTCTCGGATTTCCCAATAGAATTCTCAGAATCTTCTCACCTAGTCCACATATATGACCAATTCACTGGCCAAAATAACGAAGTCCATTTCTAATATTTTCTTATATTTCAACACCAAGGTAATATCAATTTTCCATCTTCATATTACTGCAGAAATTTCTTTATTTCCAATGTTAATCCATTTGACAAACCAAATCCTCATAGTCCTCAGCAACCCCCAAACAAAGGGTTGATAGGTTCAAGACCAATCTCTCTCGAACTTTGATTTATTTATTACTGATGATAGTAAAGCTTATAATGAGAGCATTTGAGGAGATTCTTATTAGAACTTCGAAAAATTTCTCATAATTGGGATGGAATCCTAGAGTATGTAGTGATGACTATGATTGGAGATTGAAAAGATCGATGAATGGTTTAAATACTAATACGTCAGAGCTAATACTAAAATGTCTTTTCTATACCTAGTGTCCACTGACACAAGTCTCGGATTTCCCAATAGAATTCTCAGAATCTTCTCACCTAGTCCACATATATGACCAATGCACTGGCCAAAATAACGAAGTCCATTTTTAATATTTTCTTATATTTCAACACCAAGGTAATACCAATTTTCCATCTTCATATTACTGCAGAAATTTCTTTATTTCCAAAGTTAATTCATTTGACAAACCAAATCCTCATAGTCCTCAGCAACCCCCAAACAAAGGGTTGACAGGTTCAAGACCAATCTCTGACGAGCAAACCCTAACTTGCACTCCCATCTTCTTCACCCAACTGGTACACCAAAACCACCCTTTCCAGGGCCCGAGTTCCAACCCAACCATCCATCATTCCTCATTATTCCTCATTATCGAGCACCAACATCCAACGACCGATATCTCGAGCGACGCAGCTCGGATCCGTTCGAGAACTCCTCAAGGTCTGCGACTCGTCGCGTCCAGGGAGACACTAATCCTTTAATATCGTTTTACAAGGCGTCTTCTCGCGATCCAGCCGCGTGTCAGGTTATGGAAGGCCGGACACGAGTCCCGCCGCTATCTGAAATCTCGCTGGCCTGACATCCAGCAGGACATCGATCGACGATATCGTTGCACCGCGTTCGTCCCCCTTTTTCCGTGCGTCCTCTCGCCTCCTCGGCCTCGTCCTTTTTCCCGCTCGGGTCTCGCGTCGTTTTTCAATCTTCCCCGAAGAGGCCGAAGAAGGCGCACGCACGGAGCGCGCGTGTCACGCGAAGGGGAGGCCGAAGAGGGAGGGTCGCGTCCGTTTCGTTCGTTCGTAGCTTCGGGAGAACACGAGCAGGGATTGAAGCCTCCTCCGTGACCCGAACCGGTCCGCCTCGTGCTCGTTCTATGGGGTCAGAGGTTCTCAACCTAGGAGATCGTCTAGTAGAGTCTCCATCGTCGTTTTTTGGGAGCTAGAGGAATTCTCCGGGGTGTTTATTATGACAGGGGTTAGGAAAGATTTCGAGGGTGGTTGAGAGAGGTTTTAGGGGTGGAGTGGTTGAGATTCTGGGGTGGTGGATGTAGCGATGGGGTCTTGGGGAGAAGGTTGGTTAGGTTATGGTCGGTGTTTGTGTAGATATGGGGGTGGAAAGGGTGTATTAGTTTGGTTTGAAGAAATATGTGCAAAAAAATTAGCTCGTCACGATATTAGTCGAAAATGTCAACAAAATTGAAATTTTTAATCAGAAACCTATTAGAATTGAAATGGCTATAGCAATCCAATAGGTTTTGACCCCTTTATTTATGCAAAAAATTAGGTCATCATGATATTAGTCGAAAATGTCAATAAAATTGAAATTTTTAACCAAAAACCTATTAGAATTGAAATGACTATAGCAATAATAAGAAGTTATAGGAGGAATTTTCTTTGGTTGCCTTCACCCCTGATTTCTTAACTTTTTAAAAATTGGATTTTTAGAATTGGACTTGGAAAATTAATTTCTTACGCTTTTGAATAATTATTTGACACTGTGATAATTGCAGTATGTAGTTAAATTGACTTGTTTATAATGATACATGCACAAAATACACGTGTACCTGTTATATAATAAAAATATTGAGGAACTGAGTTAAAAAAGTTGATTAATAACCAATATATTACCAAAATATATATATAATATAGTATATATAATATGTGAGAAGATTGCAGAAAAGTTTTGAAGGCTTAAAGGTTTTGAACACTCTTTTAACACTTTATTAATTGACAAATAATAACATCCCTCATCCGATCATTGTTATTTACATATTGCCACTCGTCGGCCATTGTTATTTCGCCGGTATGATGTTTTCCACAGCTACACATCGGCTCTTACTATAGTCGCGGATGACGGACTAGACTCTTGCCAACGTTCAGCCTAACTTGTCTTACAAATATATACAATAATATAATATATAACCAAAAATAAGCAAATATCTGATTTTTGCAGTAGATTGTGCCATTTTTCTTTTCCTTTTTTTTTTAAGAACAATGAAATGTTCTTAATTTGGAATGATCCTAATTGATAATATTATTCGATGGAATTTTAAATCAATAAAAATTTAGAAAATTCTATAAAAATTTCGAATAAGGATTTTAATATCTCCCCAATACATACATTTTTTCGTTATATCCAAAATATCGTAGACATACGTAATGTACGTTACATAATTGAGTAAACAGCGTGGTTTCATCTCGCACTTTTAATTACAATTTTACTTCTCGCCATGATTCGATTCGAAATAGACCCTAGATGCGGCTAGCTTCGATACCGCGCAAACATGTACGAAATAATGATTTCTTTTCAATGGTGGCTCGACAACGTGAGCCTCGGGAAGAGGCATTTCTTCCCCTTTGGAGCGTCGTAAAGGCCAACACAAAGGATGCGATTCGTTTCCACGATGAAAATAAAGGTTCTTTCACCGTGGCAAAAATTTATGCTTCCCATTGTATAGCGTGATACGGCTTACGATTACTATCGCTAACGATGAAACTGATCTTGAACGTGCATAAAGATAGGAAATGGAGTGCAATCGCAGCGGGTTTTTTCTTATCCGGCTAATTTTATGGCGATGCGCCACGAAGGCAATAATACTTACCCCAGATCCTGTCTATAAACGATTCTCGCGTAAAGGAAATAAGGGAAGCTGCGGAGGTAAAACAGAATGGGTAATTATTATTACCATCATCGACTTTATTAAAATACCAAATTTAACGCGAAATTTCGCGAAATTGTTCCTCGAATATTACAATTTTAACAATATTAACCCTTTGCACTCTACGATTTTTTGGCCAAAGAAGGGTAGGAGTTCAAAGATTTTCTGTTACAAAGCTGACGATATTTTTCTGAGCAGGAAAAAGAAATCGTATGGTAATTAACGCGTAGAATTGTTTGATTTCAATACCTCGCACATCGTTACATTATCTGAAATTTGACATATTTATGAATATCGAGCTTCGAAATTTTATCAAATGGCGGCTAAAGGGCGCCTCTCGAGCGCAAAGGGTTAATCTGCAACTCTGTTTAGGTTTCATAAATTCCTCTATTTTTACCTGTCATCACGTGTCTCACACGTGCACGGTGTTAACTTCGTCTTTCAATGACAGTGCCATATTTTTTTTTGTCAAAATGCAGACGAAGGTTGCAATTTTATTGAATTTCGCGAACGTGAGAGGATCATGCGAGAAGAATTGGTTGTGCAACAGCGATGAATCTGGAGATACTTAGTGACCGAATTCGATGTTGTTAAAGGTAATTAATAACGGTAATAGAGATAATTAAGAGAAACGTGTTAATTTCGTAACAGGCTGTTGCTTCGAGTGACACGCGAGTGTTCGCAAAGATTCGCGTAGACGCCAACTTTCCAATCTACTTTCTGTAGCTATTCATCGCGGATGAATCGACGATTTCTTGATCAAAATATGTTATTAAGTATAAATAATGACTCGTGTCTTTTGGTTGTTAGTTACATGCATCGTTTCTGCGAGCACACGCATTGTTTATATTTGCGATGCATCGAGTTATGATATTATGATGGAATTACGTGGATATGATTCGATGTTCATTAGCCCTCCATGTTTTAATTAATCACGAATAATTGTATTTCTGTCGTTAAATAAAAATGCATTTGAAGTGACTTGCTAATTGTCACAAAAAGAAATTTTTTAAATTTTTAAATTTCGAGACACGATAAATGCAATTTAAGAATGTTATTGTAATTAAATCTATTTAATTAGGGATGATTAATTATTCTTTATATTAAAAATTTGGATTGGGATTTTAAAGATTTATTGAAAGGAGTAATTCGTGGCAACATTTGTAAAAATCATGCGACATTTCCAGTGAATGCAATTTAGGAATGTTATTATAATTAAATCTATTTAATTAGGGATGATTAATTATTCTTTATATTAAAAATTTGGATTGGGATTTTAAAGATTTATTGAAAGGAGTAATTCGTGGCAACATTTGTAAAAATCATGCGACATTTCCAGTGAATGCAATTTAGGAATGTTATTATAATTAAATCTATTTAATTAGGGATGATTAATTATTCTTTATATTAAAAATTTGGATTGGGATTTTAAAGATTTATTGAAAGGAGTAATTCGTGGCAACATTTGTAAAAATCATGCGACATTTCCAGTGAATGCAATTTAGGAATGTTATTATAATTAAATCTATTTAATTAGGGATGATTAATTATTCTTTATATTAAAAATTTGGATTGGAATTTTAAAATTTTATTGAAAGAAGTAATTTGTGGCAACATTTGTAGAAATCGTGCGACATTTCCAGTGAATGCAATTTAGGAATGTTATTGTAATTAAATCTATTAAATTAGCGACGATTAACTATTTTCTATTTTTAAAATTTGAATTGTAGTTTTAAAGTTTTATTGAAAGGAGTAATTCGTGGCAACATTTGTAGAAATCACGTGACATTTCCGGTGAATGTGCAGCCTTCGTTTCCTCGTTTCTTAGGTACTCTGCTTCCATTCAAACCTGATCGACCAGTGATCATTAGAGATCATAACTACGAATTTGTAACCTGTGCATCTGGAACGTCACATTTTAGAAAGTGGAATCCTGGTTGCGAATTCTCGAAGAAATTCGTGTCCACGTGTACGATTAAACTTTGAAATTTGTCATTTGACGTATGCAGATTGCTCGTTTAAATTGTGCAATTTATTTGAAAATTATACACACGATGTAAAAATTTGACGCCACCCTGGTATCTTTTTCTATGTCCCATAATAGATAAATAAATATTCATTCATCAATACCAACTCTTGTCAGTAAATTAACTGACACGCTGACAGTCATTAATCTTAACCTGTAAATACTCTAACTATCAAACCTGTCAAAATGATTGGTCTCTGACATTTTGGTTTTACATTTAGCACAGCTGCTTTTGACAAAATTAATAATTGGTTGTTATTGAGACAGAAACATGATCATTTCTTTCCTATCACTTCAATTAAGTCATCTATGAGCATATATTTAATGACAGTATAATGATATGTTTCAAAATGGTAATTTTAACAATTATCTGTAAATATAATATTTATTATAATTATACTCTATATTATAATAAAGTATTATATACATATATGGCAAATACACTGTTCTAAGAAACCTAATTCCAAAACTAAGAAAACTAGTCCCAAAATAAATCCTACACCAAGCATAATTCCACTCGGTAATGCACCCAAACCACATATAAAAATCAATTTAACTATACCTTAATTCGTATCACAACAATTTTTCCATCACCCAACATACTAGATGCGAAAAATATTTTACACAATTCCAGGTTCGAAAAGAATGCGTTGACAATAGAACTGACCTGCAATTTATCCGAATACCGATAGAAAAAATCAATGTTTAAAATTTTAAACAGCAATATGTCAATAGCGAAAATACGTGACATGCGTCGTTTCTTCTCGCAACGGCAGCCATATATTTACTCCCTCATTTGCATCGTGATCCAGCACGTATGTATTATTTTCACATATGCATATACGTGGACGACGAGATCGTTTGGCCGTCGGTTCGCGTGCAACGGCAGCCGTTATTCCGGCGTCGTTGCACAACAGCGGCGTGGAATAGTCGTCACCTTCGGTGACACGTCACCTCTGACTTTTGCGACGTGCTGGCAGCGCCGGGAGAAGCAGCGCGCGAGCACGTTCCTCGAAACGGCCTAATCTGCGCCGCTGCATATCCACTCGTGTGCGCGTGCGTCCTCGCCTGTCGCGTTGTGCGCAGACTCCGGCGCGCGGCAGAGAAACAGGGAAGCGAGAGACTCCGTCGCCTTTGCCCTTTCCAATCCCGCCAGTCTTCCTCTGCCGCGCGGAATTTTTTCCCAGGCCTGGCTGATATCGTTATTAAAATCGACGATGACGGTGTGCCCCGCTCGTGGGCGTGGGTTGCCGCAACCGATCCTCGCAGGGAAATCGCGGTGAAAACGACGTGCTTTTCTCGTTGCGGCCTGTTCTTCCGACGAATCTCGCTAGATATTGGGAGATTCGCGGCTGGGTACCGAGTATGTTGCAATTTCGCGGATATTCGTGTATTTTTCTTATGGATATTGCGGCTCTTGCGGATTATGGTTATAGGTTAGGGGAAAATTGGGGTCTTACAGTGCCGACGAGTGAACTTATCTTGGCAATGGGCAGATGGTGTGAGTCCCGGAACTAGAGAGTGGCATAAATTCCGCGATTTTGGCAAGGATAGAATTATTAACCCTTTACACTCGACGATTTCTTGGCTAGAGAAGAATAGAGATTCATAGGTTTTCTACTAAAAAACTGACGATACTTTTTTGATAAATAATACAAATAAAGAATTGTATAATTATAAAATTGTAGAATTATTTGACTTCGATACCTTGCACGCTGTTAGATTATATTAAATTTGATATATTAATTAATATCGATCTTCCAAATTTTATGAAATGGTGACTAAAGCTCACCTCTCCAGTGCAAAGGGTTAATATTTGTCTGACTATATTTCCTTTTTAATTATTTTTTTTTAATTTTAACATTGCATATTTAGTTATCTGCAATTAGACGAATTCGTGGAGAGTTTTAACGCTGGGTATAAATCCGAAGATGTTCTTGATTGTTTTCTCTTTTGGTAAACATTTGATTCAACAATTTGGCAATTTTTGTCTGTATTTGTAAAGTTTCGTATTCTTCGGGGGAAGATACTTAGGTGTTTAAGAATTAACCCTCTATGGCATCTATGCCATATAATTTGTCAATTTTATTTTGTTATGTTTTATTAAATGGGTTGAAGTGTCTTGTTATGTCACGTGTTTTATTTTTCAGGTTATGATTCTTACATGGTTTATAAGATTATATGGTTCTATTATGGTTTTAGGTTAGGTTAGGCGAAGATGGCCAGATGGTTTCGATGAAATAAAACTTGTTCGTTGTTTGGTTTATACAAAAATGTGATAATTATGGGGGGTTCATGATGGAATATGGTAAATGCTAGCTATATCAATTTAGCTTTTTGGTCAAGGATGGAATTACTAAACGAGCTGCAGCGTTTTGTAGTATTGCGTGTTTTAATTTTGAGGTTATGGTACGAAGATGGACAGGTGCTTCGATGTTTGTTAAAATTATTTCAATATCGAAACTGAAATATAGAAAATATGTTGCAACTAATGTATCTCTAAGAATGATAATTTTTAAATCTCTATTATTTCTTCTTTTCTCGTAGTAAATGGTGGATAGATTATATTGTCAGTAATTTGCATTCCAAAATGTAATTTTGTTGCTATCAGAGTTAGACGGAGGAATCTGAAGTTATTTACCATAGGCAAAACAACTATCGATTTTGCTGCGTACGTGTAATCTTCTAATCACAATTGTGAAGTATCTCACGTAGCTCGCACATCGATTACTTCTCGTGTGAGTAGTTAGGATGCATCAGAAGATGTGCATAGACTCTCTCAGTGGTTTTGCTTGATCTGATCTATTGCTTGCGAGATTCCTGTGTAGGAAAGTTAGAGACGTTTCCATTGGTCTCCTCGAGGTATACGAAGAAGTAAAAATAACGACAGAAATTTTAAGTGGTCAGAGAAAACCACTTTCCAAATTCTCCAAAACGAAAATTTTCCTATCTCCAGTTTTTACAGACCTGGAATTTTCTATGTTCTTAATATTCTTATTAGAAATATCAGACAAGCCTGACTTATTCCAGGCTTTCTATATTTGCAATTGTTGAAAATTTTCAATCTACCATTTAATTATTATTATTTTAATGAACGCTATATTTAGGTATACGTTAATACTAATAACTCAGGAATCGCCGCTAAGAATTCTATTTCTCGTATCACAAACTGCTATACTAACCTATGGAATTTAGCAAAGAATATTCAAAACACGAGAATCGCGTCATTTTTCTTCATGCACCAATTGCTAATTTCACAAAATAAAGTATTAAACTAAAAATTAAAATAGAATTAATTCGAAATCCACCATCTCCAGTGCCATGGTCACTTCTAGTTTCCAAGGAACCTTTGTATTCATCAGCAAACAATCGTATACGTGAAACCTAATAATTCAGGAATCACCGCTAACAATCCTGTTTTGCACATCACAAACTTCTCTAATAATCTATAAAATCTAACGAAAAGGGATTCAAAACACGAGAATCGCGTCATTTTCTTCGTGCACCAATTGCTAAATCCATAAAATAAAATATTAAACAAAAAATAAAAATATAAGCAATTTAAAATCCATCGTCTCTCCCAAGGAACCTCTGCATTCATCAATCCAACAATTATCCACCAGTCTAATCCATCATAAACGTAGTACAACGTTCAACTACAGGTTCACAGGTTAATAATCCTGGCCTTAAATCTACCAACCTATAAACCACACCAAAAGACCCTATTCCTCCATTTCCAGCAACCCACACCGCCTCTTCAAACTCCAACAAAGGACACTCCGCTAAACAGTTTCAAATCACGAGTTGCACGCATCAACGTCCAATTCCTCGCGATAAAATACTAAACGAGACAGAAAAATGCAAAGCACTTAAAACCTTCGTGAAACCTGTCCATCTTCTAATTCCCGACGAATCCCGCTGTTCGCCAGAGAACAGCCAGCCTCCGCCTTCGTTCGTCCAGGATGGAAAAAAGGCTAGCCAGACCGACGACGTGTCGCGAGGCAATTCATTTCCTTTGCGACTTGTCAGCCGAAAGGTCGGCCTGGCCGACCTCTAGGCGTAATTACACAAAGGTCGAAGATTTAATGGCCAGGCCTACGCAATTGTTCCCCACAATGCAGCCTGCGTAAATAAGTAACGTCTGCCGACCCTGGAGGAGACACGCGGAGCCCTGGCGAACACGCGGTCTGGACCAGGCCTCCGGTTCATAGACCACGAGGCCTCGCGTATTCCGCCTGTGCCGGCCGATAGAATACCTCGTCGGCCCTTTTTGTAAAATGCAAATCCTTCCGCGGGGCAGCGAGGTTGCGCCGTGTGAACGAGATCTCGAAGCGCTTCGGGGTCGAGACGTACATCCTGGCGACATTGTTCTGCCCGGAGTGCTCTGCCAGCCTGCTTGCTTCCCTTGTTTCGATCAGCATGGAATTTCGTCGCTACAGATTGTTACCTTGTCCCGTCCAGCTGTTTTCTTTCAAATTTTAGCGTGGGTTGATCCTGCGTCCTGTGTCTTGTATTCGCCACGATTTCAGACCATTCTAGGATGTTCGTGGTTGTCTGAAGGCGTTTGAGGAAGTTTGAGGAGATAAGGGATTGGGAAGATTGTAGCGAGATCGTGGTAACAGGAGATTTTTGAAATAGGATAACCTCAAATTTTTCGAATTTTTAGTTTCATTTTGGAAAGGGGGGAAGGGTATATGAATTTGAAATCGAAATATTATTGTTTCGATTGGTCTTTCTTTTTTTGGAATTTTTTTAAGATTAAATTTAAAAAATTCTTGGTTTGTATTAAATTTCTCTTTTGGATGTTTAGAAATAATAGTACTTCATGATTTCATACCATTTCCTTTCTTTTATTTATATACTTTTCTTATATATACTTATAGTTATGCTTGTCTTATATATATTGTCTTTTATACTTATATATTTGTCTGCAACGTGTATTTAAATTTGCTGTGTACAGATAACAATAATTAACTAGCTTTTTGTCTGCCGGAATTAACTGTATATCTTCTGTAACTGTAAAATCAAGATGTCTGAAGTCAGCCATTTTGACTAGTTTAGTGATTCTACCGTTAAATTAAATACCTAAATTGGCGCCGAAAGAGTAAATATAAATAAATAAATATAAATAAATATAGTAATGAAAAGGGAAAGTGGTATCAAAGAAAAAATAAAATTTAAAAGATATCCACATTATCTCGGAGCGAACCTAACCTACAAACGCGCGCACTTGTTTCGCGAGCTGTCGAAAAAGAAGAATTCGAGGTTAATTCTCGAAACCGTAAAATCATGTTACTCGTAATTCCCTATGGATCGGTGGAACATTTTTCGCCTCTTTTTTTTCCTCTCCTTCTGCTGGTATACCCGTATCGAAACGGTAGAAGCTCTCATTATCACCTCGTTAATTGCGAAGCCCACCGATTAATTTCCCCGTGGCCGTTCTCTTATACTAATCAAAACTATAAATTACGTATCGGAGCGTTTAAGAACGTCGGTCGTTCCGATCGTACAATTATACGGGACGTTTCGCCCGTTCAGAACCATCA
Source organism: Eufriesea mexicana (assembly GCF_001483705.2). NCBI lineage: Eukaryota > Metazoa > Arthropoda > Insecta > Hymenoptera > Apidae > Eufriesea > Eufriesea mexicana. Next base: position 1,266,429 of record NW_016908540.1, on the reverse strand, counting down.
ATTTCGCTGCGTTTTTCGACGCAGGATTAGCCCGATTCCCCGACGGCTTCGCCACCGCTCGGTGATCGGCAATTAAATTAAAACTGTGAAGTCGTAAAAAGATTATCATAATCACGGGGACACGCGGGCAGACGTTGCCAGGAGCCGGCTCGTAAAATCGCGTCCTTTAATTCGACGGGATGGCAACTCTTGATTATTCGATCGTGAAATGCCTAATGCCCAGCGTCGTGACGCTCGCCTCGTTATTAACATATTAGAAAGCGAGGCGAGGGGAGATTTCATATTTTTACGGTAGCCGAAAAAGGCGCGTTGCGTCAGAATCGTTGATCAGCGTTTGATACATTATCCGTTTCATTATGTGCATGGCATTTATTACTTATTGTGCTGCATGCCCAGTGAAAGTCCCTGTCTGCGAAGCACGTTCGTTTAGCGAATTTCTCAGTCGCTTTCTTTTAATCCAGCCACAGTGTCTGTACGATGTCGAGGATCCGATGATAAAAATGGCAAGCGAACACGATTTTCCTCTTATTGTTATCTTAATTCGAATTCCAGATGCTTCCCTGTCGATTGAGCAACTTTGGCGCGGAGGGAGCGGTAGTAGTTGGCTGTGGGGGCGCTAGTGAGTTCTGTCGATACTTTGACACTTGGAAAACTCGTTTCATTGGAATTCCGAATTCAATGAGATTTCGTAGGTGTAGTGGTTAACTGTGTATCTTCAGTTCTTAAAAAGCTACTTTCAGTGGAATGGAAGAGGCATTAGTACTGTACCGTGGGGGCGCTAGTGAGTTCTGTCGATACTTTGATACTTGGAAAACTTGTTTGCTTGAAATTCCGAATTCAATGAGATTTCATGGGTGCAGTGGTTAACTGCGTATCTAGACTTTTTAAAGAGTTACCTTTTACTAAAGTGGAAGGGGTGTTAGTAGTGTACCGTGGGGGCGCTAGTGAGTTCTGTCGGATCTCGGGCACTTGTGAAACTCATTCCATTGCAATTCCAGATTTAGTTGAGTTTCGTGTGTGGAATAATTTACCATGCATCTCGAATTTTTTCCGCGAGTTTCCTAAGAGTCTTTGCAATTCCAGATTTAGTTGAGTTTCGTGTGTGGAATAATTTACCATGCATCTCGAATTTTTTAGTAGTAACTTTCAGTAGTGTTGAGGTAGGCATTAGCGAGTTTCCTAAGAGTTTTGAGTTATCGGACTTCTAGGTACGATACGATTTTACGCGTAGGGTAAAGCTATTCGAGTTTCTAAAGAGTACTAAAGAAAATTTCTTTCGAATGGAAAGTACTTTTACTACTTTCACAATCTCTGTTTTTCTTTTTGCTTCGGTTGTATTGAATCGATTGTGTCGATTGATTGCTGAATTGATTGCTCGATTGAATCGAGCATTGTGAAAAATTTTTTGAAGAACGAGATTCGCAGAAATGTATGCAATTATGTATATTTGTTTTTTGAAATGTTCCTTAGTTTCTTCGTCATTATATAACATTGTAGCACTCTGTGGTACCACTTGGTACCACTCTAACTTTCCTTTACTTATTTACATTATACCATCAAACAGCCACTGAAATTAGTATAACTGCGAAAATCAAATAAAATATCCATATCCCTAAAATACCAAGAAATTATCATATCAAATTTTAAGTGCCTCTCAGTCGAAATATATTTTTATTTAAACCAAGATTAAGATTTACCCCAATCAGTATTAAATACACATTATGACATTGCATCTACCTTCCCAATAAACCTATACCAAATTCACCAACCAGTAGACGTCCCCAAAAAGAGAGACCCTCTCCTCCAAATCCAAGTTTTTTAACCCGTTGCGAATAAATTGCAGAGAATCGTGAAATTCCCGCGAATAAAGGCAAGAATGGCAACGATAAGCGTAGAAGAGGTAGGAGAGGAAGGGGTCAGAAACGCGGAGGAAGAGTGACATCAGAGGCCTTTGTGCACGGGGCACGGAAGAAAGGTGGGTGGGGTGGCCCGTGCGAGGATTGTCGTAAATGTCTTCATCCGTAAGATATGAGATGCCGTGGGCGTCCACGGGCACGCGGGGGCTCGCGTGGACACCGCTTTCGGTCGCATTAACCTCTGCGAAAAGACGGGGCGGAGGTGAAGGTGAAGAGGAAGCGGAGAAGAAAGATGTCAAGCCGGTCTCCCGGTCCGCGGAGTATCGCGCAGATAATCGGCCACAAACGGACCCTCTCCTACGGGAGCCGCCGCGATATCCTGGTAATACGTTTCGTAATAATCCGTTAGGACGTTTGGTCGATGCTAATCGCGACGTAGTTCCTCGCTGGGCCGCGAGGTGGCGCGGGACTCGTTCCGAGATGGCGCTGCGGTACCTAACCTCTTCGCGACACCGGTGCACGAGTGCTGGACGAACTCTCGAGTTTGGAATTGCGTATTGTCTCCTGCAGTGGTGGGTTTAAATCGGTGTGACACTCTGGTGCGTGAAAAGAGTTTCAAAATGTGCTGTAAGGTTATGGTTGTTGAGACAAGAATATGTTTTCCGCTGTGACTGCTTTGTTTTGAGTCGTGGAAGGTTTGGATTGGGTTTCGAAGAGTTTTAGCAGAGTGTTTACCGAATTTTGTCTTTGGTGAAAGGTTCGTGGAAGTAAGTATAACCTCTGACCTTTGATCGAGAGTTTATTACAGTACATGCCTGGAAGATTAATTTCGAATGAATAATAGGATTAATTGGGAAATCTGATGTGTACGTGTACGATGTAATTTATCGAGTCCATAATTTCAGAATGATTTTAGCAAATCTTGCTTAGGCGTTTCGAAATGTTTTCGAATATTATATGGTCTTCATAAATATATTCTTGAAGAGGTTGAGGTGAAATGTAGGAGTCTGGTTTGAAGAGTTTTGTCTGGTTCGTGTTTGCTTAGGTTTATCGGTGAATGATGACTTATGGAGTATGGTCGAGAAACGTGCATCGGTTATGGAACTTTTAAATTTATTTGAGTACACGAATATTAAATATTTTCACCGATTTCTTTATAGACTCGAAGTTCATATTAAGAATTCCAAAATCTGTAAATAATTACTTCGTTTTTTGTTATAAATTAAAATTGCTGATATATCTTTTCAGAAATATATTAATAATTCTGATCAATAATTTTTGAAATGAAATAAAATCGTGAAGAAAATATTCAAAATTTTAAATATTCGTTCGTTTCATTTTCAAAACAGCGTCGTAAATATAGCGTTCAGCGATATACATCAAAACCTGACGTTTCGACTAAAGTATTTTGTCGATAATTTAGCAGAACTGAATTCAGATAAATTAATTCTGTCTCCTGCCTCGTTTGATGAAGGTGTGTTGTGGGTGGATCCAGGTTTTCCGGTTCGAGGTGTGTTAGATCGCTCGAAGAGGGAGGTTTAATTTATGAATGGACGATGTAGATAAAGATGCAGGTTTGCGGTATGTGCGTGTTTGCGTTTAAGTTCGACACAGTACCGCGTCGTAAAGAAACGTCGATTGGATTTATGGAAATTCAATGAATACTTCGCAAGATAACCTTTCCCAAAGTCACTTATATAATTCATAATTTATACCAACAGTCCTATCGCAGCCTATCGAACAAAATACAAGAACGAATAAATACATTGCGAGTATATACCGACGTGGAATCAGAAAATTAAGTTTTCAAAAAATTATTCAAAAACCACAAAATATTACAAGTATTGTCTCACATGGTTAAACAAAAATAAAATTCTATATAGGACAATTCGAGGAAGCCTTTCCCACATTTGCATTAATTTTTGAGAAACCAAATCATAGTTAAATATTTTGAATAATACTTTATATTACACAGTATATTTTGATACGATAGAGTAGAGTGTGCGAAGCTAAATTTGCTATACCAAAATATAGCAACGTGGAATCAGAAAATTAAATTTTTGTTAAATTGTTCAAAAACCACAAAATATTACAAGTATTGTCTCACATGGTTAAACAAAAATAAAATTCTATATAGGATAATTCGAGGAAGCCTTTACCATATTTGCACTAATTTTTGAGAAACGAAATCATAGTTAAATATTTTGAATAACACTGTATATTACATGGTATATTTTGATACGACACAGTAGAGTGTTCGAAGATAAATTTGCTATACCAAAATTAAAGAAATAATTTCATAAATTATACCAACAGTTCTATTGCAGCCTGTCAAATAAAATACAAGAAGGAATAAATACATTGCGAGTATACAGCAACGTGGAATCAGAAAATTAAATTTTCAAAAAATTATTCAAGGCTACAAAATCTTACAAGTATTGACATAGTTAAAGAAACATAAAATTATATAGAATTATATAAAACAATTCCAGAGAATCTTTCCCACATTTACACTAATTTTTGAGAAACGAAGTCATAGTTAATTATTTTGAATAGTACTGTACATAGCACATTTTGACACGTCATAGTAAAGTGTGCGAACATAAATTTGACAATGCCAAAATGAAAGAAATAATTCCACCATTTCGCAATTTAAAATCACGTGAACCATATACAGACCAAAATGATCAACTCCACTTGTTGAATTTATCAAAGTGACGAATGAGCAGGTCATATATGATATTTACAGGTCTCCCATGCACCGTGTCGTTCATTCTCAAATACACCGGTACAGCTGCTCGGTATTCAAGCAACGTTCGCACGAAAACCCACAAAGACACGAGCATGATGGCGAACACCATTGCCAAACAGCTGAATCCATTCCGCGGGCTCTGAAAAGCCGCAGAAACAATCGAAAATACGAGAAGCAGCGTGCCCCATCTGGGCCGATAAAAGACACTTAAACGAATACATAAATCACGAACAGGTTAAAAATCCAACGTCCACTGTCCGGACTCGCCTTTCATCCCTCGCCAAACACGATCTCCGCTTACACCCATAGAAAGTCGACCGTTCTCCGCCGGCAATGCCCGATTCTTCCGTTTCGTCGAATCCTGTTACACGTACACACAGTGCCAACCTCGTGGCACGGCCAACGAGAGGCTTTACCTGGCCTATCGTCGTCGTATTCCATGAGCGGTGAAATTCCAAAGAGGCTCACCTTAGAGCTTCGTCGCGTGTTGGCGTTGCACGTGGGCTGGGCACCACGTTGAGACCCCCACACAATGCTACACCTTGGCCCGTGTACACGGGAATAGGTCGGGACCCCGACGTGTCAGAGGTGAGGCCGCACCCTGCATTGTGTCCTGCCCACGTGACCGTCGTACGAGTCGTCATTCGTGTCAACGTTTGCCCCATGAATCCTTCCACCGCGGCGTGGAAACGCGGACGTGTGTTGGTAACGAGTCGTGATAAAGCCTTGGCTAGATGGCTGCTAGCTGGATTCTCGCCTCTTTCAGGAAGAAGCGTCGGCAGTTGCCTCTTCCGAACCTTGCTCTCCGCGAGCCAGGCTTTTTCCATCCTAAGGTGTCCATGAATGGACTCAGGTGCGTCCAGACGCGTGTCGGGTCTGCGAGGTGAGAGTTCTACATATGGGTCCGAGCCATTGGGAAATTTTCCTGGTGTAATTCGTTCATTTCCACGTATTTTATCGCTGGGGAAATAAGATATTAAGAAAGATTCGAATTTCAGACGTAACGGGTGTCATTTAAGTAACGAGAACTGTTGAGAACTAAAGGTGAATAGCACAGGTGTGACCTGTCAACTCCATACTGTATGTTGAATATACAATAACTTTTTTGTATAATGATCTTGATTTATGGAGAAAGACAAGGTGTTCATCCTTATCAGTTGCCGAATATGTTTGTTGAAAAGTTAGTCACTATTCGCTTTTACCAGGAGCATAAAAATTGCATAAAAATTACAACCTCTTAGACCTAGACAGTAATCTGAACCTAGCTTCAGATACAAAATATTCCTTCCTCTTCCAAAATTTCCAAACCTTCAATGCTAAACATCACATCATTTAAGTAACAAGAACTGTTGAGAACTAAAGGTGAATAACACAGGTGTGATCTGTGAATTTCATAATGTAGATTGAATATACAATAATTTTTCTGTCTAATAATCTCAATTTATGGAGAAAGCCAAGGTGTTCATCCTTACCGATTGCCGAATATGTTTGTTGAAAAGTTAGTCACTATTCGTTTTTACCAGGAGCATAAAAATTGCATAAAAATTGCAACCTGTCAGACCTAGACAGAAAATATTCCTTCCTCTTTCAAAATTTCCAAACCTTTAATGCTAAACATCACATCATTTAAGTAACAAGAACTATTGAGAACTAAAGGTGAATAGCACAGGTGCGACCTGTCAATTCCATACTGTAGATAGAATATACATTTTTAATCATTTTCTTTATAATAATTGCGATTTATATTCATCCTTGTCGGTGACCGAATATGTTTGTTGAAAAGTTAGTCACTATTCGCTTTTATCAGAAACACTGCATAAAAATTGCAACCTGTCAGTCCTACACAGTAACCTGAACCAAGCTTCATATAGAAAATATTCCATCCTCTTTCAAAAGTTCCGAAGCTTCGATGCTAAACATAACCTAAATTTGTCGAAAAGTCAGTGACTGCGTGTGTACCGTTCACTTTTACCAAAGGCAGTATATCATAAATGTAAGAAGATAAAAAGAACTTCTGTCCGTAATAACCTACGCTAAATCCAGTGGAAAAAGCCTCGGCGTTGGAAGATTGAAAGTTAGACAGAGGGAAACCCGAGCAGCGAAACGGCCCCTACGCGGTGTAACAAGCTTCCATTCTTCCATCATATTTTCGCATTAAAATCAATCACGCGATGAAATTCGAGCGATAAATTGCGGGAATATTACGTAATTCGACTGCACGTAGCTCTCGTAAAGCAGAATTCAATAAGCAGGCGAACAGAGTGCCGCCTAATTCGCCCGGTCGTGTCGGTTCAAGATCAATTACCCTTACCAATAACATAACTCCGCCTCGACACATCGGGTCGCGCTGCGCGGGCCCATTGCGATTCATGATAGAGCATCGTGGAATCGCGCTCGATTCAATTTATCGGCGCGTAATTTATGCAAACGGTCACGCAGTCGTCAATTACGCCGCTCATGAATAATATGGCGCACGTTTGACCGAGTAAGCCGGGTACGAAGGTTGTAACCTTTGGATCAGGCGACTTTCTATCGGCACGGAAACCCGTGGAATATACCAAGTTCGATACTAAAACGCCCCGTTACTCCATAAATCTCGGCTGACCATCGAAACACTCGACGCGTGTAAACCGTTCGAAGTCAAATTGCAGCGGGGCTTTTCGTGTTATTCCGACGTTTATTCCGTCGGTCTGAGCGTTTGTTAATTAAAAAAGAGAAAAAAAGGCGGAGAAGAGAGAGAGGGGGAGAGAGAGAGGATGAAAGAAGGAAAGAAAGGTATCGTTAGGCATGCCAGGGGCTATCAACGCCCGGAATCTAATTAGCATTCCGTATTAGTAGCAGCAGCATTTCCTGAATGAATTTCTGTTACCATGTGCACTCGTAGCACAAAATCTTGAGGAGCCCGCGGTAATTAGCATGCCAAGTACGTCCTCGAGCTATTACAAGGTAGTTCCATTTGCCGCTTACAGTTATTAAATAATTGAATTTACCGTGCGGAATGCGCGCTTGTATTTTGGATACGATTCGAAGAGCAGGATTAATTCGTATAGGAAACGTGCATGGATTGGATTTTGGACAAAATATTTTGTACTGCATGGGTGGAATTGTCTTTCTCTTTTTTAGATAGTGAATTTTCGTTCATTTTCATTTCAGATTTAATATTATCGATAAATAAAAAACTTGTTTAGGTTCTTTTTAAAAAATATTCTATTCGTAATTGAAATATTACTAGGATATTACTGGGATTAAATATTACTAGAATTTAATAAATTCTTTAAGAAGATTGGTCCCTTTCCTGACATAATTTTTCTGGCTTGTAAATTTAATTTTCTTACATTTTCTGTAATACCCGAATGGGTATTTTTATTTTTAATAGTATAATTATGCTGTAACTTAAAATTTAATATCGTTCAAAAATAAGAAAATTCGACAGCTCTATTTTATTTTTATCAAGAAAAATAAAGAAGAATTGAAGAATTTTAACCAGATATTAAATAATAGAAATATTGGAAATATTTTGAGATAGTTATTCCTTTTTCAAATTTAATTTCTCTCTGTTCCAAGTGTACTTTCTCCACGTTCTCCGTGTCCTTCATAGAACACACGACAGTACAAGATGTCTGAATGAATCGTAACCTAGTAATCCGATTTTCGTCTCGTGCAGGAGAATACGTCGATCGTTACCCAACGATCTCATGAATTTTCCCCATGGGTTGTTGGTGAATGAATCCACGGAGGCATTAGTGCAATAGCGAGGTCAAATCGTAGGCAGTTACGCCCAAGTAATCTCCTCCCTCTGTGTCTCTCTTCTATCCTTTCCTTTTATTAGCGGAGAATCGACAAGCTGATCGTGAGTCGAGATTTACGAGGCTTCGTCGTTTAAACCGTTGATCATCGCCGGCTAATTCATTGTTATTAACCGGCACTGATTGTGGCTTTGTAAATAATTCCTGTTTCACTGGTGAAATGCACGCGTTTCCTGGATTTCTTCGGGCAACTGTTTTGTAAAGTAGTCTTCTGGAAAGGTTAGATTCCTTCTTCGCTTCTAATGATTATCTGCAGGGTTGGTACATTTCGTTGACATTTCAATGGAAATATTCTTTTTCTCAAATGGAACTTGATAGTTATGGTGATTAGTTATGGCAATTTTAATTATCTTATTTCATATTGCACGTTATGTTTCATATTCTATACATTACGTATCATAAATACATAATGTATCAAATATATTATCAAAATACACAATATATATTATATAATATATTTTATTTGACAATTCGTTGAAATCTACTGATTATATTACATTATTATATTATACAGTATTATTATTATTATTATTATATTGTTGGTATTGTTATTATTAATATTATTACTATTATTATTATATTATACTATATTATTGTATATTACTAAAAATATATAATAGTTAGGAATATAAAATAGTATAGGAACATAAAGTAGTAAAATTATCACTAATCTGACGATGAAAATAAAGAATTCAGATCATTGTTGACTTAAGTTAGTACTAATTTAATAATATTAACTTAATAATATTAAAAATTTATAGCGTTCAATACCAAATAGTATAAAAGTGATACTGATCTAACATTGATGAAAATAAAGAATTTAGATCACTGCTAACTTAAGTTAGTACTAATTTAATAATATTAACTTAATAATATTAAAAATTTATAGCATTTGATATCAAATAGTATAAAAGTTATATTGATCTGACAATGATGAAAATAAAGAATTGAGATCATCGTTGAATGTTATAGTACTAACTTAATCACGTTAACTTAATAATATTAAAAATGTATAGCACTCAATACTGAATAGCATAAAAGTGATACTGATCCTGCAGTGATGAAGAAAAAGAATGTTCAATTTATTATTGGATGTTACACTTCTAACTTAATCTCGTTAAGTTAATAATATTAAAAATGTATAGTATTCAATACCAAATAGTATAAATGATCCTGATGCAGCACTGATGAAAAAGAATTCCATTCATAGCTGAATGTTGTAGTATGAATTTAATTACTATTACAGCATTCGACTGAATAACGTTAAAAAATTTCTAATTAATTTTCTAACGGGATTTATTTATCTCTGTTACAGGTAAGCTGAATTTCCTATCCTGGATACCTCGTTATTCGACGAAAGTATAATTCCGAAAAAGATGCCGCTGCTTTCGATCGTCCGTCGGGATTCAGTGGAAAGGTAGATATGCATGGAAATTTTCCCGAAGCGAGAGATATTTTCGCCGAATAGCCTCTAGGGTAGTTGGATTTTTAAATTGTATTTATTAGACCTCGAGGAATTCTCACACTTTGCCACGATCGATCGCGGAGAAATGGCGGAAGAATCAAGCGGCCTAATGAAACGTAGCTCGAAGGATTTATGAAAGTTCTAACCTTTTCCATCGCATTAGTTTCCCGCGCTTTTTAATCGAACAACAACGATTTTAATTCTATCAGTATTCGTTATCACTCTCCTCGCGTTTGCTTAACATCTCGGAATTCGTTTGTACAGCTCAAGCAGCGAAGATTGAGCCAGATACGTTGGAAACTGACATTTTGACATTTTGTGATGGAAGTTTCAATTTTAGAAAATGGAATTTATTTGTTGCCTGATTTCCTGCGTGACTTTTCCGGGAAAAGCAGTAATGATTTCAATTTTTCCCGCGATTTTCTATGTCTTCTGAGATCTTTAATTATATCCCACTTATTGATTCCCCCCCCCCTTTTTTTCCCCCCCCCCCAATTTTATATTCAATATTCTGCTAATTATTTCGATTATGCAGATTTCTTAAATTTTTGAAGTCCTTATTTTTATTAAGAATTTATATCTCTTATATTTAATAAGTTGATCTATTCCACCCCCAGTTTTATATTCAATGCCATTATAATTATTTCGATTATGTAGATTCCCTAAATATTTGCAGTTCTTATTTTTAATAAGAATTTACATTTTTTATATTTAACAAATTAATGTATTCCACCCCCAAATTTATATTCAATTATCTCATAATTATTTCCATTATATAGATTCCTTAAATATTTTAAGTCCTTATTTTTAATGAGAACTTATATTTCTTCTTTTTAACAAATTAATGTATTCCACCCCCAAATTTATATTCAATAATTTCATAATTATTTCCATTATATAGATTTCTTAAATTTTTAAGTTCTTATTTTTAATAAGAATTTATAATTCTTATATTTAACAAATTGATTTATTCCATCCCCAATTTTATATTCAATTCCCTTATAATTACTTCAACTATGCAGATTCCTTAAATTTTTTAAATTATTATTTTTGATAAGAATTTATATTTCTTACATTTAATACATTAATTTATTACACCCCCAATTTCATATTCAATATTCTTCTAATTATTCCAATTATGCAGATTCCAAAAATATTTTAAGTTCTAAAATCATTTAAATTATTTAAATTCGGTTGTTTAAATCTTTCAATTCTTTCACTTCATTTTCCATTTCTTAACTTTCTAATTTCCTCCAATTTTTAAAACTCAAATCTTCCGAGTTCTTTTCCAAAATTATTTACCTTCCTGAAATTAAATAATTCAAATTTTGTCAATTATTTCCGTTCCTTCGATTCCTTAGAATTCTCGAGTTCTTTGAATCATGCAAACTCCTAAAATTCTTCATATCCTTTAAATCCTTCAAATTCTTTCTACGCTTCAAACTCTTCGAACTTTTCAAGTCTCCTCGGCTTTTAAAATTCCATAAATTCTCAGAGCTGTTCGAAACTTCATCTTCGCTCGCCCCATAAATTCTTTGCTCCGCACACGCCGATAGCCGAACCCAGTTATGTCGACGTTTAAAACAAGAAACAGTAACACAGAAAGCCACGAGCTGGAATAATAATAGGATATCGGTATTAACGATCGCAGTTTTACCTTCGAACCGATCGGGAAACGTAGCGGAGGCACGCTGGCAATTAAAACGGTGGAAAATCGTAAGACGAGGAGGAAAAAGATTGCCGGTGTGTTACATCGAGCGAAAATTCTGACCGGTGGCTGGATCGGTAACGTTGTAATTAGACAGCGACGCGTAAACGGGCACCGCGAGATCGGCGTACCTCGTTAATGGCTCGTTCAAAATTCACCCAGGTGGCTGCTGTTCCGAGCTTTATACAGTTGTTCCATAAAATTTGACGTGTTCGATCCGCCGCTAATTGCCACGTCTATGATACGAGCCAATTACCGTGGCTAATTCGTACCACGCGAACGTATCATTAATATCGTATTACCCTTGCATTCCAGCTGTACTGTACACCACTGTACCTGACAGATACTCTTGGAATAACGTTTCCCTAAATTTGGGATCAATTTCGATCGTGATATTGAAATTAGCGATAATCGTGTCATACTTTCCAATTGATTTCGACGACTTTGAATCGTGCCATTTAATAACGTGGATTTATAGTCGATATAACGGAATTGGTAGAATTAATAGAAATAATACAATTACTTACAGCTCGGATTAAACAGAAGCAACAGAATTTGATGGAATTAATGAAAGTAATAGGATTACTTGCACATTCAATTAGGAATTTTTTCAATTAAGATTCAATAAAAGAATTTGATGGACTTGTCTGTATCTTGGATATTATAGAATTAATAAAAATAATACAAATAATAGAATAAACTATATCTCGGATGTTAGAGAATTAATAAAATTAATAAGATTAATTATTATAAAATTAATAAAATTAATAAAAATAATAAAATTACTAGTATTTTATAGAAAATAATGTTATGCTTTAAATAGCATATGCCTTCAATAATTTGATAAAATTGAAAGAAAGAAAAACAGAGTTGAATTTGTACCATACTAACTCCGATTTTGTTCTTCATTTCTTCTTTGAAGGGGGTGGGGAGGGGGGGGGGGGGGTTATATTTGCAAAGTGAAAAATTTTTTGACAATTTTCTTCGCCAATCAAACATAATATCAGGTCGAAAAATAGGGAAGCAGGGGTTTTACGACCGTTCCTTGACCGTGGTTCATGTTTCCTCGGATACTAACCCTCATTACCTCTCTTCGTTGTCCTTCTTACCGTCATTTTTCTCTCTCGTTCTGTTTCTCTCCTCTGTTCCGCGTGGAAGCACTCTCGAGATTGCAATTATGTCTAATAACTCGTGGAATAGCATCTTAGCCTACGAAGATTCACAGTGGGTTCAACAGAATGATTCTGAGAAAGTCGTACCGCACTCTGGGGGTACGAGGGAACAGGAAGTACCCGCGAAATGCTTATCTATTGTTAGCATTAGGAAGGAGAAAAATTATTCGAATTATCTCCAAAAATATTTTATTCACATTCCAATTTTAAATTAGGAAGTTCCAATTTTTTCGACGAACTTTGGACCAGTTATCGATTTGTAATATAATTAATTTAATATTAACATTATTAATTTAATCATATTAAACAGATAATAAAGAAATTTATAAATTATTGATCAATTTTTCTAAAATAAGTCGATTCTTAACAGATTAAGGGGTTAGGTTAGGTTAGGTTAAGTTTCTCTAAGATAATTCGATTCTTTATAGATTAAGAGACTCACGAAAAATTATAATTAATTTATTGGACTCATTATAACACGATCTCATCGAATTCGACGATCACATCAATTTCAACTGACCAGTGTAAAATTTCTCACATGTGAAAATCAGAATAATTGTCAACCTAATAACCTTTTTTAGATTTATTTGGTGTAATACTCATTCTCATTTGTAAAAATTTCCAAACTTGTATCGCGAAAGAGCGATAATCGTTTAGAATTGAGAATCAAGTAGCTAGATTTCGATGATTCTCAAAGTGGAAACACGCCCACACGTTGTCCCACAAAAGATGATGTACGATGTCAGATACAGAGACGAAACAATGGCTAATTCCCTCAGTGGAGTCCTGAGAAACCGATCGAGAGTTAATAAACGAGTGTAATTACAGGAACAAACGATTGTAAAGATGGAACGATGGGACGGATCGATGATTTTCATACCGTTCATTGCACAAAGCTTCGTTTGCGAGAAATAACAAGTCGATTACGGTATTCCGTGCATTAGACGCGTTTATGGCTTCTCTATCGTTCATCGATTTCTGATACACCTCCGACGATGTGTGACTAACTGGACCCGATGAGTACCGATAAGCACCGAGCCCAGTGTTGTTTAATTAATTGCTGATTCGATTAATTGTGCGAATTACTAATTTTAATTATCTCGAAGGGCAGAGCGGCTCATAGACAAGAGCGAGACAGACAGAGAGGAGACCTTTATCTGATTACGCGTGAGATCGAGATTAGAGAAACCTTCGAGTCATATACCTTACTGTCTACGGAACCTTGATTCATTTTGCAAGAGGCACGAGTGTAACGAGAAAAAGGATTGATTTGTTAAATGGGAGAAATTATTTGAGATTGAGAATACTGGAAAATTTTTGTATTCGTTTTCGCCATATTTCGGGGAATACATAACTTCGAAAATAGAATATCGAGGAGAAATATGTTATTTTAAAGTATATGATACGATATTATTTTATTATTTTATTATATCGTAAAGTATGGAAATTTCTGTGCTCATTTTCGCATATTTAAGGAGATACATATCTTTAAAGAAGGATATTATGGAGAAATATATTTTTAACGTGTATAATATAATATTATTTTATAATTTTATTATATAGTAGAATATTGAAATTTTTGTTTGCATTTTTGCATATTTTAAAGAGATACATATTTTAAAAAAGGATATTATGGAGAAATATATTTTTAACGTATGTAATATAATATTATTTTATTATATTGTAAAATATGGAAATTTTTTTGCACATTTTTGTGCATTTAAAAAGACAGATATTTTAAAAACGAATATTATGGAGAAATATATTTTTAACATATATAATATAATATTATTTTATTATTTTATTATATAGTAAAATATGGAAATTTTGGTGTGCATTTTTGTATATTGAAAGAGATTACAAAGAGTCATATTTTAAAAAAGAATATGTAATGAAATATTGTTTTGTTCCTCCATAGTATTTTAAAATAATATTTTTAGATATATAAATAGCTATGAATAAATTCATTGAGGAAATATGAATGAGGAATGTTTCTGATAATGTCTTCTAGGATAATTGATTTTTCCTGCATAATTTCCTATGAAATATATTACTAGATCTTCTTCTTGCAGTTTGATTGCCACTAATGTCTCTTTCATTCATGCATGCTTTTAGAAACTTCTACATGACACTGTGACACCTTGGTATGCACTAAGCATCTAATTACCGATGTGTTCTGAGAATTCCGACTCGTAGCACTTCAACAGAAACGGTAATCAATTCTCAGATATTAATGTTCCGCTTCATGCTCATAATTAAATACACCTTATCGTCGACACTTGAAAAATAAAAATTTCATTGTACAATTTCCAAGAGCGAAACTAAAATTCGAAAAGTTATCATTATCTCTCGGAAAATAAAACACGCGTCATTCAAATGAGCTACTCTCCCATTTAACACAATACACGATAAATTCAATTGCTTATCATCACTATTTCCACAAAAATGCAAATTTTATTCTGCAACTGCCCCAAAAAATAGACCCGAAATTCACGCAATATTCGGTTTTCTATTTCTTTCTATGTGTGACTAATTTTATGCTAACCCTGTTGAAGATTTTTACACTTTTCGTATTAGGTAGCTGTTGTTTCCCATTTAATTTATGAATGTTAATTATTACACAAACGTTCCTCGTTTTACATATTATTTACAAGCATTGAAAATAGCGAAATGGAGCTACTTTCATCTTCCATCCAAAAGCTCTAAACTCCATCAATTCCTCATCAACACTTCGATTACTCTAACTACCTTCATCCACAAAGATCTGAACCTACCTCTTCTCCACCCAAGAGCGAACAAATTCTCCAAGAGCCATCACCATCGAAGCTTCTCCTCGACTGCTCGTGCAAACCCAGTGGATCTCTCAATTTCCACTCTTTCGCTAAACCATTCTCGAATCTCGAATCTTCCACAGAAATCCTCCTCACCATCATCCTCGTCACCCGAGCTGGAGCGCGTGGAATAAATCGAAAGCGCGAAGAAGCGTACGAAGGTGGCAGGATCGAAGGAAAAAGTTGGTGGAAGAGCAAGGAGAGAGAAAAAGGAGCGAGGAAGGTCGGAAGAAACGGAGAACGGGGCGCGTTGGACTTGAGCCGTGCTTGAACGACACCTCCCAGGCCGCGATAAAGATGTAAATCTGGCTGTAAGCGAGGAGAAGTACGAGCACGGCAGCGGTCGCTATTAATTCATGCATGCATTGTTACGTGTCAAGGCGCGCGGTGTATCTGTCGGCAGATCGTCGTGACGAGATAAGCGAGGCGAAAACCTTCCTCCTCTCGATCGGCAGCCTCCTCCCGCGCCGGGCAGCGAGCGAGCGAGCGAGCGAGTGTCGTGGAAGCAGCTCGCACGACGAAAAGGCCCGGCTTCGCACCGTGGCGAAGATTAATCGTCCACGTCGGACGGACGTCGTGATAATTCCTTTAAACGACACGCGGCTACGCGAACCAGTCGTGATACGCGAAACGCGGCCCCGTCGATCCCGCGACGCTGGTAATTATTTCGTTTAGCGTCGCCACGATGGACGGCTGCCGTTAAGAAGCGACGTGCTACGCCGAGCCGCAGTGCGGAGTGCCCGACCGGAATGATGGAGTGGAATTGTTGGCTAGGGGAAACCTGGCGTCGGTTTGGCTTTCTTCGGGGCGTCCATCGAGGCTGTAGCTGGGTTTGCCAGGGTTCAGAGAGATGTAAGGTTGCCGATGTCTGGGGAATTTTGGTTGGCGTGATGATTTGACTCGTGGAGCTTGGGAAACGGATGTTGGGGAGTTTAGGGGAAATTCTTTGAGAAGATGGAGTCGTTTGCGTCAGTTTTGGGTTAGGTATTTTTAAGAAGGCGACGTTGGTGATATTGGAGAAAGTTTAGAGTAACTAGATTGATGAGATTCGTGGAGGATTGAGATGAGGATGCTGATAAGGTCTAGGGGAATTTTTAGGAAGATGAGAGTCGCTGATAGCTGGTTTAATTTAGAGTAATGAGATTGGTCTGGTTTGTGGAGATTTGAGATAAAAGAGCTGATAAGATCTAGGGGAATTTTTGGGAAGACGGCAGTCACTGATGTTTAGTATAATTTAGAGAAACGAGATTACACAGCTTCGTGGAGGTTTGATATACTGGAGCTGATAAGATCTAGGGGAATTTTTAGGAGTATGGAGTCACTGATATTTAGTTCAATTTAGAGCAAGGAGATTGATCATGTTCGTGAAGGTTTGAAGCTGGTGAATTCTGGAGGAAATTTTAAAATGATGGAGTCACTGATATTTGAAGGAGGTACTGATACTCTACAGTTTAGAGTAAAGACATTGGTCTTAAATTTGTGGAGATTTGAATTGAAG
Source organism: Eufriesea mexicana (assembly GCF_001483705.2). NCBI lineage: Eukaryota > Metazoa > Arthropoda > Insecta > Hymenoptera > Apidae > Eufriesea > Eufriesea mexicana. Next base: position 1,249,341 of record NW_016908540.1, on the reverse strand, counting down.
AAATGTTCTAGGGAAATTTTTATAAATATGGAGTTACAATAGCTATTTCAAACAATTTAGGATAAGGAAGTAACTAGATTAATGAAATTCGTGGAGATTGGAGACAGAAGAGCTGATTAAATCTAGGGGGATTTTTAGGAAGATGGGAGACGCTGATAGTCAGTTTAATTTAAAGTAACGAGATTGGTCAAATTCATGGATGTTTGAATTGGAGAAGCTAGTGAATTCTAGGGGAAATTTTAAGAAGATGGAGTCACTGATATTTAGAACAATTTAGAGTAGAAACATTGATATTAGGTTCGTAGAGGTTTGAATCGAAGAAGTGGGTCTATTCTAGGGGAATTTTTACAAAAATGGAATCACAATAAATATTTAGAACAATTTAGGATAATGAGATTGGTCAGATTCATAGAGGTTCGATTTACAGAAATTGATTAATTTTAAGAGAATCCCCAAGAAGATAGAACCCTTGCTTATGGTGAAATATATTATTATTTCATCTAATTACGATGCTTCTGATTTGAAAAAATTTAAGAAAAATAAATCGATTAGTTCCATGGAAATTTTTAAGAAATTATCAATACTTAACAAAAGAAAATTTAATTAAAGTAACGATATTAGTCTACAGAAAAATTGCTATAAATAAATAATTTTACAAACCTGAAACAATTCGAGCGTGGAACAGAATGTAATAGAAATTTATAGTAATTTCTTCGATATTTCGAAAACTTCGGAGTCATCCATGTTATTACACCTGGAAACTACGAACGCGAAGCTTATCGATAAAACGAAACGCAATTAACTTAACCTTGTGTTCGTCATTGACTCCCCGCCGAGTAAAATGAAAATTAGCCAATGGTCGGCGACAATGGTCGAACGAATGAATCTCTCGTTACCGTGGCAGGAAGCAGGGCCGTCGATTTGTCGCGTAATGCACGATATCGAGGATCTCGAGGTCGCGATCGCCATGACCACCGCGTCAGACACGCGGTAACACGTGTCTGGTTTCCAATGAGAATTTAATTGCTCGAGCTTTCATTCGACTGCCGCTGAAGCAACGCTCTTCTCGGTTCTCTCATTTGCATCGAGAGAGCATGACCATATCGGGCCGCTTCTCTATTACTCTCTGTTCCTTCTCCTCTTCTTCCTCCTTGCTGTTCCTCCAGGCTCCATCCTCTTCGGCAAGGGAAAGCTTGAGAAAGGTTACCTCGTTGAACGCGAGCCACCTGTGATTGGCGATTTTAATTGTTCACTGATCGCTATGGTTGGTAACAGATAGTTTGGAAGGGGTGGTATTTTCTATGGTGATAGATCGTTTGGACCCTGGTTCGTAGAATTCCTATGAATTCGAAGGTACTTCTTTCTTTTTAATTTTATTCTATTCTATTTTATTTTATTTTATTTTATTTTGGGAAGATAAGTTTCACGATTTTGAATTAATTATTTTATTGAATTTAAAAGTAAAAGAATTCTTTTCCTTTCGTCGTGTTAAATTCTTATAGTTATGGTGATAGGTCGTTCGTACCCTGGTTCGTAGAATTCCTGTGAATTCGAAGGTACTTATTTCTTTTTAATTTTATTCTATTATATTTTATTTTATTTTGGGAAGATAAGTTTCACGATTTTGAATTAATTATTTTATTGAATTTAAAAGTAAAAGAATTCTTTTCCTTTCGTCATGTTAAATTCTTATAGTTATGGTGATAGATCGTTTAGACTTTGGTTCGTAGAGTTTCTATCGATTCGAAGATACTTCCTTCTTTTTAATTTTATTCTATTTTATTTTATTTTATTTTGGGAAGATAAGTTTCACGATTTTGAATTAATTATTTTATTGAATTTAAAAGTAAAAGAATTCTTTCCCTTTCGTCGTATTAAGTTATTATATAATAGTTAAACTAGGTAATTTATTTTGGGGTAGCCATTGAAAAACCCTAGGGTTTGAAAAAGGCGTTATTTCCAATCTTTTCTATTTTCTTTCTTTGCAAATAGGAAATTGCTTTATGGGATTTTATTTCTAAATAACTATATGTTTGTAAAAATTATTTTTGTTTTACGCCATTCAGTCTTTCAGTGACTATATTACTATTTTCTTGATAATTTGGAAACTATTATACTCTGATTTCATTTTAATTTATTACTTTTTCGCCTCAAAATCAAGAGAAAAGTGTGAAATTTTTAATCGAATAGAGAAACAAACTATACAATTTTATAGTTTCCGAAAAGAATATTTTTCTTTGCCTTTTCATTCTTGTATTACCACAATGTAGCGTGTTTATACTTTTTCCTAGAACCTAAGTGAATTGTAATCATACGTTGGATTTAATTATCTGTTACTAAATGCTGTTACCGCATTTTGTACCTGTATTATGATATCCTCGTCAGAAAATGGCCATCGCTACAGGAAATGTTATTCAAATTAATTATTTACTGACGTCCGACACACGTGAGCATTTCAATACTTACATTACATAATCGGAAAACGATAATTGAATTTTTTTATCTAATAATTTAATTGGAAATATGTCAGCCGTGATTCGCGACTAGGTTCGTGTGATCCGCTGTTAATGACTTATCCGTAAAAAATACTTTACTGATAATTATCCCCATAGACTCGATACTTTCAATCACCGATTCAATTTTTCATCGAAAAATATCAACGATGATAATTCGATAACGATCCACGACAGTCGTAGAAACGAATGTTTTCACTTCTGGAACGTATTTGAACGCTAGATTGATTGCCTCGATAGTTGCAGAAATGTCAAGATTTCCATTAAATCCTTTTTCTATAATTACACCGCCACATCGATCGTGAAAGAAAATGGATGGAATCAATCACGAAACGAAGGATCTATTCTTAGACACCGTCGTCATGACGGACAGTGCTTGCAAAAGTAATACATATTAGTATACATATTAGTAATACATATTAGTGTTTGAAATGAAACTTCACCAACTTCTGACCTTGATCAGCCGTTTTGTAAAGTATCAATTACTTACATAACTATACCTCTGAATTATACATTTAATTTGAAATTTATCATTTTCTTTCATACCGGCAAACATGTATATTATAGTGTATTATATTGTATATAGTATACTGATTTTATTTGAGGTTTGTCTTTGGCATACGTTTTCAAGTGACCACCTAACCTCGATCTATTTCATTGCGAATTTTAATACGTTCTACTTTTGCTTCATGATATACTATCTTTTTGATCACTCTCTGTTACGATAATTATTTTTATTTTATATCTTTATTTGGACTCTTCAACTTACAATTAAAATTACCTATTTTATTATATATAATATATGGATATAAAAGCAAAACAAAATATAAA